>NW_014542925.1:809371-811342 GCF_000741045.1 Vigna radiata var. radiata | reverse complement strand
AGTGACTTTGCGGACTCCAGAATCGTCGAGAAAATCCTTGTGACAGTGCCAGAAAGGTACGAAGCGTCTATTGCCTCATTGGAAAACACAAAGAATCTGTCCAAGATTACTTTGGCGGAAGTGTTACATGCTTTGCAGGCCCAAGAGCAACGGAGGCTTATGAGGCAAGAACATGTGGTTGAAGATGCTTTACCAGTAAAGCATCAAGTTGCTGGAACCAGTAAGAAGAAAAGCTTCAAGAAATTTCAGCCAACAAGCAGCGAAGATATTACAAACAAAGGCAAGGATAAAAAGAAAAATTATCCACCTTGTAAGCATTGCGGAAAAATGGGACATCCACCATTTAGATGTTGGAAAAGACCAGAAGCGAAGTGCAGTAAATGCAATCAGCTTGGCCATGAAGCTATCATTTGTAGAAGCAAACTTCAACAGCATGAAGCCAATGCCCAAGTTGTTGAGCAAGACGAAGAAGATCACATTTTTACTGCAACATGTTTTTCAGCAAGGGGCAACTCAGAATGTTGGCTGGTTCACAGTGGGTGTACCAACCATATGACATATGACAAAACTCTATTCAAGGACTTGAAGCCCACTAAAGTCTCGAATGTCAGAATTGGAAATGGTAGCTATATTTCTGCAAAAGGAAAAGGAACCATAGTAATTTCAACGAGCACAGGTACAATAACGATCTCAAATGTTCTTTATGTACCTGACATTGATCAAAATTTGCTAAGTGTAGGTCAGTTGATGGAAAAGGGATTTAAAGTGTCCTTTGAACATCAACATTGCCTTATTTATGACATTGCTGGCCGGGAAATTCTAAAAATTAAAATNAGAGNTAAAAGCTTCTCATTTGATCCAACAGAGGAGGAGCAGGCAGCCTATTACACTNANTTCAGTCCTACAGAACTCTGGCATAAGAGACTTGGTCATTGTCATCTTGAAAGAATGTTAAAAATAAAGAAGAATGACATGTCAACAGGTGTACCAATATTTTCCGATAATTTGCCAAATTGTAANGCTTGTCAATTTGGTAAACAAAACAGGAAGACATTTCCCAAATCAGCTTGGAGAGCCTCTCAAAAGTTGCAACTAATTCACACTGATGTAGCAGGACCCCAAAGAACACCATCACTACAAGGTAGTCTTTACTTTGTTCTGTTCATAGATGATTTTACAAGAATGTGCTGGATTTTTTTCTTGAAATTTAAGCATGAAGTGGCTGGAGTATTTATGAAATACAAGAAAATGGTAGAAACTCAAAGTGGCTACAAGATTCAATTTATAAGGTCAGACAATGGGAAGGAATATACATCAACCAAATTCAATCAATTCTGTGAAGAAGCTGGGATTGAGCATCAATTAACAACTCCTTACACTCCTCAACAAAATGGGGTTAGTGAAAGGAGAAACAGATCGATAATGGAAATGGCTAGATGCATGTTACATGAGAAGGAGCTACCAAAAACATTTTGGGTAGAAGCTGCTAATACAGCAGTTTACTTGCAAAATCGGCTTCCAACTAAAGCCTTGAAAGACAAAACTCCATTTGAAGCTTGGTATGAATATAAGCCTTCTCTAACCTTTCTTAAAGTATTTGGTTGTGTTTGTTTTGCACATGTTCCTCAGGTTAAGCGTGATAAACTTGACAAAAAGGCAATTCCGGGCATTTTTGTGGGATACAGTANAGTTTCGAAAGCCTACAAAGTTTATCATCCTCAAACCGAAAAGATGACTATCACTAGAGATGTGCATTTCAATGAAGGACAACAATGGGAATGGAAGAATTCACAAAGCACAACTGAATCCTTTCACAATATACNAGATAATCATCCTGGAGAGCAAACCANAGAGTTGTTGCAGAATGAATTGGAAGATGAACCTCCAATTAGGGGCACAAGGCTATTGACTGAAATCTATCAAAGATGTAATGTAGCCATTTGTGAACCTGCTAGTTGTCAGGAAGCACTA
>NW_014542925.1:770672-806806 GCF_000741045.1 Vigna radiata var. radiata | reverse complement strand
AACTGTACTGTGTTTTAAGTCCCTTTTTCACATGCATCACTCCCTCTCATCTTCCTCCCACATTTCAAGAAAGACACTTATATATACCATTAAATCTCAATATAACATTCATTAAAACACATTAATAATATATATTTAAAATTTGAAATACTCATGTATTAAATTGAATGCGTGTAAAGTCTTATCATGTATTATAATTAACAACTCTTACTTACAGTGATATAATTTCCCATGACATAATTAATTATTATTATTCTCTAATTACTTTTCTATCTATTTCTCCACACATTAAATTAAATAGTTTAGTTCAGTTTAAATAAACTAGTTTTTAGTTTAGTATAGTTTTTAACCGTTCACTGCAGTGCAGTTTCATTTGTCCACCCTTAATTACATAAAATGTATGGGTTTCATTGGTCGTATATGCATGAAGAAATTTTCTTTTATAAACACTTTAAATTGGACCTATTTTATTTGCATGCTTTAACTTTGTACTCTGTGTTAGTGTCTCTTTTGGTGTATATGTGCTTTAGAATTTTCTTAAGGAATTGAGTCAACTTTCGATAAGATCATACTGACTTTGCATATTGAAAGAAGTATCTAGCCAAATCCCTTGTGGTCTATTGAATTTAAATTCTTCTTAATCTAATATCATTTATCTAATACTTCTTTAAACTCATAGTTTTCTTCAAACTTCATATAAAACTTTAGTATGAACATCCAATTTTAAAATTTGAGTTATTTATTAAACTAATTAACTTTAATATAGTAAATTACCTTATTAATTATCATTAAAATCACAAAAGTATCTATTAATAAAATTATAAGATGAATAATTAACAAATAAAAATAAATGAGAGAAAGAGAGGACTTCAAATTTTCCAAAAGAATAACCAATACATTATAGACTAATATTTATTGAAAAGAAAGGTCTGATTTTTCTAATTTACTATTTTATTTTATTATGCTTAGTTGATACCCATACATCTATATATGTATTTAAAATGATTTTTTTTTTTCATGTACACGTATTTTTTAAATTTAACCCTTTAAATAATTATTATTTTAAATTAAAATAACTATATTTATTTTTACTTTTAAATTTGAATTATTTTTTAAAAATTAAAATAACTATTTTACCATTTTATTCTTTAAAATTACTATTCACTAAAATTTAATTATTTTTTAATTAAATTAATTATCTACAATAAACAAAAAAAATAGACATATACATTAGTTTAAAACGAGGAGCATTCATGAAGCATAACAGGCAGTTTTCTTTGCCAACTGCAAATCCAAATTTTGAGTACCTGTCGTTCTGAAATCATACATCCTCAAAATTAACTCATTCACAATCATGGCTACCATTTCTTCAACATGGTACTCGTTTCTCCCCATAATTTTATCCTTATTCCCTACAACAATGTGTGCAACAGTGCTTCAAGACCTCAAAAACTTACATCAACCCCCAGGCTTTAACTCTACGATTCTCTCAAACTGTCTCCACAATCCATCTCTTAGGTACTGCTCTTCGTCTCCAATGATGGACTTTGATGAAATATTCAAGTTTACCATTGTTGCAACCCATCTCTGCAATGAATCCAAGAACCCCAATTGTGTAGAGTCATTCCCCAAAGTTGATCTTAGAAACCGCCCAAGTATTGCACCACTTTATTTGTCCTTCGATTTCTTTTGGAAATATTGCCCCTTGACCATTATGTCCATTGATTTCTCCAACAATTCTATCAAGGGTGGTTTTCCAACCCAAGTTTTCTATTGCACCCAAATCCAGTCTCTTGATCTGAGTATCAATGCATTTTCTGGTGACATCCCAATTCAAAGTTTTTCTTCCTTGACCAACCTCACTTCTCTCAACCTCTCCTATAATTCTTTTTCAGAGAGTAAACTGTCTGATTCACAATTCTTCAAAAGGTTCAATTCTTCTAGTTTTCTTCATTCTGGTGCTCTCTTGGATCCAAAAAAGTTTACTGCGAAGGCTGTTGTTCTGTTAGTTTGCTTTCCCATCCTTGTCATATTTATGGTAATTTCCTTGGTATGGCTTTGTTTCCAAAGGCCTGATTTTCTCCCGAGTAAACTTCAAAGAGGTAGGACGTTTACACCAGCAATTCTAAAGGCAGCAACTGATGGTTTTTCGGATAAGAATTTGGTGGGGATGAGTGATGTTGTTCACATCTACAAAGGGATCTTGAGAGATGGTACTGAAGTGAAAATTGAGATGTACTGGGATGATATACCAAGGGATAGTTACCGTAGATTTGTTGAGGAATGCAAGATTCTGTCAAAGTTACACCACAAAAACCTTGTCAGAGTTCTGGGGTGGTGTAAGAGCAGAAAATTCAGGGCCCTTATAACAGAATGGACAAGAGAAGAAAATGTTGAAATGTGGTTATCAGGGTCAGGTCCACCATGGAATCATAGAGTGAAAGTGTTAATGGGGATTGTAGAATGCATGCGTTATATGCAGAAGGAATGGCCTGAAATTGACTATGAACTCGACACAAGTAGTATTTTGCTGTCCAACAATACGGAACCATTAATTTCAAGGTTCAAAGTTGGAGATCACAACAACAATGAAACAAGTAAGAATAATAGACAATATTTCTTCTCTTTTTCTATCTTCTTGTTATGCAAGTTCATCAGTATTTTCTTTTATTTTGTAGAGATACATAAGTTTGGAGTATTTGTGCTGGAGCTGATATTAGACAAGAAGTTTGATGGAGGTGATGCTGAATTAGTTAGGTACATGAGAACCCTTAATCCTGCAGATTTGGTGCAGATGATTGATGAGAGAATAGAAGTAACTGAAGCTAATTTTCATCAAGTTAAGCAGGCACTGTCTCTGGGATTAATGTGCGTAGATCAATCGAACAGTGAGAAGCCAAGCTTGAGCATGATACTTAACACTGTAGCAAGAGCCTACAAAACGTGCCTGTTCAAACCAATTAAGTAGTGATATCAGTATTAAGTGGACATTTTCTTCAGAGATAATTCTTACAACTAGTGTTCTCAGGAGTTGCTATTTTCTGAACTTCATTATGCTATATACATTCTTAAACTGATGTTGTACTTTTATTGTGTTATATAATTCAATGTCATCAAACATTTGTTTTTTTTTCCATAGTCCATACATACACTATGACATCATGACATTAGTGGATGAATGTGATTTTATAAGCTTCGCATTGAAAAAACCATACAAAATTCGTAAAATCTGTTATAAAAAATAATTTAACCATATAAAATCTATTATAAGATATAATTTATACGTTTTTTTAGTACTATACGAAATTTACAAATTGTTTTATTGTTCTGGTAGAAAAATCTTAATAATACCACGAAAAATTGAATACTACGCAAATACCACAAAACTCTAATATACATAAAAAGTGCCTTTTAAAATATTTTACCATCCTAATAGAATATATTCTTTATTTGATTTATACTTTTACAAATCCAATCATATTTCACGCTCCTAATAAACTTTTATCGTATTAAAATAACTTTTATCAATTAAATATTTTAAATTGTAAAAATCTATAAAATTGTTTTGAGAATTGATAATGTGTTTAAAATTATGATATTCGATTATTTTAATAATAAAAGTTTAAAGTATAAATAAATTTTTTATAATTTTTTTTTATTATTTAAAATTACACAATTTTTTTAAATACTTTTTTTCTAGAATTTTCTCTCTTTTTTCTTTTTTTTTTTAGATTTTTCACTGTTCTTTTCTTTGTTCGAAGATCAAAGACCGCTAGGATGGTCTTTGCGGCGAACTCTTCATTTTTGTCTAAAGAGTTTCTTCAATAGAGTAAATTGGATTTTTATCTTTTTTTCTTTGTCTCTTTGTTCTTTCTTTGCATATAACATTTTTTTGCTTGCATGTAGTGTTTGAATTTTCTTTATTAGTCTCTATTGATCAATGGTCCTAATGGTGTGTCTTGATCATTTGTGTTGTTCATAGGGACAAATAGAGCTTTATGTGCGTATGAGAATATTGTTAAAATTATATTTTTTGTAACTACCTTCTTTTATTTCAATTTATTTTAATTTATTAGTTGCTACACTTTAGGAGCAAGTCTCTCCTTATCCACCGTTTCTAGAAACTGCTGTTGCTACGTGGTTTCTGAAAACTGCTATTGCTACGTGGATGCTTTCAATTTTATCATTATAAATGTATCTGGGATATATTGAATAAAACAATCCTTTTCCAGAATTAAGGAATTCTCCACCGTCTTCCTTCTTCATTTTCCTGTTGCTTCTTTTTTCTTCTATTAATCCAACAAATATTATAAGGGTTGTCGAGTTGTCAGGTTTGTCTTTCAGGTAGGGAACCTAAATGCATTGTTTTTAAGTTATAAATATCTTGAAATATGTAATTTACATGATTGAGTGGTATGATGAAATTTTATCTGCTAAATTTGCTCAGTTGGATATTGTCATGTTGAATTGTTTTGGTTGAGCTTGGGTTGATTAGGGAACTTAGGATTTGATGAATTGAGCCAATTGATGTGTCTTGACATTAAAATTTGTTTTTAACCAAAGTACTAAGAAGGAAATACCAATTTGACAATTTTGAACAAGTTTCATTTTCCCCAAATCACAAAATTTCATCTACTGATGTCTGATATAACGTTGAGTGAAGGTAGGTGGACATTGAATGCTAGTCCATTGTGCAAGTCTAGGAGCATTTTAGCTCTAGGTCGATGCCAGTTTTGTACCGCTAAGCGCAACAAATTGTGAATGCTTAGTATTGAGTGGTAGCAGGACACCACTAAGCGCCATTCTTGTAATGTAGGTTTGAAGCATTTTAGCTTTAGGACACTAAGAGCCAGAAAGTGTCGTTGAGCACACCTTTTTATGAGAAGAATGTCGTTGAGTGCTAGTACTTTCGTTGAGTGTCATCCTTTTCGAAAGATTCGGCATTGAGCGCCATATTGTATGTTGGAATTTTCTTTTGCTTTGGCTTGTTTGAGATAGGTTTACTATGAATTTTATGTATATTTAATAGTATTATGGTTTTTTTATTGAGTGACAATATTGTTGTGAACATGGTAAATGTTGTTGAAGAAATTTCAAGGAGAAATTTCTTATGGTAAGTGTAATTTGGATTTCGTATTGAAAGTTATATTGTCACTCTAATAACCATCAAATTTCAAGTAGAGAATGATAAGATATGTGGTGAGAGGAGCAAGAAGTTATAATCTAAGTACTTTCCTTTGATGAAAGATTTTAACGGACTAACCTTGTGTGTTATAGGATGAAACTTATTGGCAATGACTCTATAATGTAGTAAAGACCACCACAAATGCATAACTCGTTAGAGTCTGATATTATTACATGTATGTGAATTGTCGAGTCTAATATGAGTATTTTGTATGAGATATTTTTGTTGTGAAGAATCTATATGTAATAATGTAGTAGAGACCACCATTGTGTATTATAGGGTGAAACCTATTGAAAATGACTCTATAATGTAGTAGAAACCACCACAAGTGCATAACTTTGATGATGATATTGTTATATATAATCTTCTTCTTTTGACAAACTGTGATTTTGTTATTCCATTAGTTTAATTATATGACTATTTGTATGAATACATACTTGTATAAATGAATTTAATATAGTAATTTTATATGTTAGTTTTATCTATGATTTTCATATTTATAATGTTTTGTTAAATAATTTTACACTATTAAATAAGATATTAAACAAATAAATAATTTCTAGTAAGATTTTACTTATTTTACATATAAACCACATTACTCACGAACAAAACTTTAAAATATTAAGCGACCAAATTTTTCCTATATATTAAAATGTATTGCTATAAAATAAATAATTAATAAATTATCAGGCACACATGATTTCTTATAGTTTTTGAGAAATTTGTGAAGTTTTAATTGAATTTTTAATAAACTTTTGTGATATATGATGTCATAAAAAATTTAAAATATTTTAATTTAGTCTTTATTAATATTCTGTATTAATTAGGTGATATAACTGCCAATTTATTACTATGATGATTATCTTGTTTTGGCTAGTTTGAAATAAATAATTTTGTAATTTTATGATTTTATAAAATAAAAAATATTAAAAAATTTATTTACAAAGACATAACTAAAATATTTTAAAAACTTAATATGTCATAAAAATTTATTAGAAACTAAATTATTATTTTTTTAAATTTATGAACTTAAAACTTAATTAAGTCTATTAAAATAATATAATTTTATGAGAATAAATTATATTATAAAAGTATTTTGTATGTAAAAAATTTATATTATATTAAATAGGGCAGTTTTAAAAGTATTTAAAAGTGATTAGAAAATAAAATTTACTAAAGAATACACTTGTATATTTAAAAAAATGACGGAAAAAATAATTATATAAGCGACTATATATCTCTACATAGGAGGAAGAATTAATCACATTCATATAATTAAATTCTGTTTTTAATTTTTAGTTTAATTTAATTTTCCACGCTGAAGAACAGTGCGACACGACACAGAAGAACATTTGGGCCTGTTTTTGAGTCTTTAGTATGCTGTCCCATTGGGTTTCTTCATATTCTCTGTTTAGTGGTCGCACAGGCTCTAAGGAATTCACTGCTTCAGCAACTCATTCGCACTTTCCTTCTCTCTCTTTCTTCCCGAACCGGAAAATCAACTGTATGGACGCCACTGGCTTGGATTCCTATGGCCGTGAATTTAAGACTGCCGACGAAATGTGGAGGGAACACGCGGGTGACCCTAGTAAGAAGACCCAGTGGTACCGCGACGGCGTCTCCTACTGGGAGGTATATCTGTCTCTGTTTCTGATGTGGTTTTGCGTTTTTTTTTTCAGAAGAAATTCAAACAAATTGGATATATCTTCTGGGGTTTGTTCCAATTAATATGTTGTTGTAAAGTTTGCTTTTTGATTGTTTGTGAGAGCAGGGTGTTAATCCAACTATGGATGGGGTATTGGGAGGGTTTGCAAATGTGAATGAGCCTGATATAAGTTGCAGTGAGGATTTTTTGAAGATTCTCCTATCCGAACGTTTTCCTGCTGATGCCAGACACCAACCGCTTGTTGTTCTTGGTACTCTTTCATTGTCCCTTTGTTATTGAACCCCACTCGTGCAATGGATTCTTAGTAATGATGTTCATAGATTTTTGAATCGAATGGGATCGTTGCTTAGACTTTACTTGATTTTTTCCTTGTGAAAGGTGACTATTGTGTTTTAGTTTGATTTCCTGAGTGCTTTCGGGATTTATGACATTTGGAATCTGCTTTTGTTGAATGTAAATACAATAATCTCTTTTAATATTTATTTTTGGACATGGATGTTCTAATCAGCGGACTCTTGACTTTCAGATTGTGGTTCTGGCATTGGCAGAGTCACCAAAAATCTTTTAATAAGATACTTCAATGAGGTTTGTGAGATTTACTTTCCTTATCTATGTTCCGAGTCAGTATTCTATAGTTCAAAACTAACGACGCTAATATTGAGTAATTGTTGCTGCGGTGGGGGGCCGTGACAATTCCAATGAAAAGTCAGTGGATAATATGTTGTTCATTGTACAATTCCATTATTTGGGTTCATGTCCAGGGTTACGCTTGTATTTAGAAAGGTTACTAAATGTTGGCATTTATAAGAGGCTACGTACCAAATGGAGAATTAGTGGCATAATGATGCTGTAATGGTCCTTTCTATTTAATTTTATGTTAGTGTAAAGAGAAATATAAATGAAATATGCAAAGAAAAATGTTTCAGGTGCTTGATTGAATCTGATATTTTACCATATCATTGCTCTTTGATGGCACTACTTAGTACTCGTAGTATTGTTTAATTCTTCTTTAATTTAATGCATACCCCTATTTAGATCAAACGGCTGGTAGGGAATAAAGCATCTATATATGTTATGTTACTAAATAATAGAGGTCACAATTTACAAGCCTCAATTTCCATATATTTGAAAGTACTGCTGGGTATAAGTCTACCCGGATTTGATTGTACCAAGCTATGTAAACATAACTCACAAACAGATTCTTTTAACCTATATAACTATTCTGGCTGTGTTCAGGTTGGGCATTTTAGTGTCATACTGTTGTTCTAACAATGAAGATACACTAACCTAAAACATGCTTCATTTAAATTCTTATCAAGTATCTAAACAGTGCACCATTCTAGTTTTTACTAACTACATAACATCAATGTTTACCTTTTTTTTTGTCGTTTGTTTATGAAGTATGCCATTGGAGGCTTTCATTTGCTTTGTTTTTATTTCCTCTCTAATTTTTTCTCTTATGACTTGTTGGAGATGGCATCTATTTTTATTTATTATGTTGTTAGAATAGTTTATATTATCTTCTGAGCAAAAGCTGTGTTGTATTTCTTTCTCTTTCCTTAAGCTTATGTTGTAAGTCACTAGTCCTTATATATGGACTTGAATCTGAAGGGAGATTTAAGTTAATTTTTCTCAAGCTTTTTTCTTCATATATACTCTTTCAACTTGGTATTAGAACATTCTCCCTCAGGCGCCATATCTCTGCACTGCTTAGTCAGGTGCATGTAGCGCACAAGTCACCTTCCCATCACAGGAGTACCATCCCTTTACCCAGTCAGTATTGTCAGCTTCTTCTGTCCCTGTTCCAACCCTCATCTTGCCTTTCTGACACTGTTCATGTACAGGTTCTCTTGAACCCTAGGGATTTCTCTCATTATTTATTTTTGTCAAGAAGCCAATCAAACCTCTCCTTCTCTTAAGAACACACGAAACAGAACTGAATAGAATGTATTATTGATGTATGAATGAATCAGAATACAAAGAATCACCCCCAAGGGAGGCTTCCTCCCTCCACTGGACAATGTTCCAGTCTAACAATTCACAAATCCAAAAACTGCCCTCTACCAGACCCCCCTTGCCTTCTTATAAAGGCAACCCACTTCTAACTATCCAACAACAATTAATTCCTAAAACTGTTTTCTCTGTCCTGCACCTATTACCCATTATAAGTTATCTTATTATATCCTATCAGAAAACTTGTTTATCTTAGTATTACTAAGCTTGACCTATCTTTTGTGGTTGGTCAGTTTATATAGGCTCCTTGCATTGATAACCAGGATAGTGTCATTCACATTCTCAGATACCTTAAAAAGGCTCCAAAATAAGGTCTTCTATATGATGATAAGAAGTACCCAAATATCTAGATATTATGATACTAATTGGGTAGGGTCTCCTATAGATAAACATTCCACTACTACATATTGTTTTTCATTGGAGGGAATATTATTTCTTGGAAAAGCAAGAAACATAATGTATTTACTCAACCAAGTGTTGAAGTTTAATATAAAGCAATGACATCAGTCACTTGTGAACTTGTTTAGATAAAACGATTTCTCTAGGAAGTGAGATTTTTTTAAATTCAACAAATTAGGATGTATTATGATAATTAAGAAACTCTTCACATGGAAGTTAATTGTTATTTTGTTAGAGAAAAGTTGTTGTTCAAGGAAATTTGCATCTAGTATGTTGGCTCCAATGATCAACATGCTAACATTTGGGAAAAAATCCTTGAGAGGAGCTTGGATTCAATTTAATATCTTCTGAGCAAAAGTTGTTTTGTGTTGTCTCTATTTGTTACCTAGAGTCCTAGGGGAGATGCTTTTCTGTCTTTCCTTAAGCTTCTGTTGTTAGTCACTGATCCCCATATATGTGTGTAGTGTATGTGTATAAATAAATAAATATATATATATATATATATATATAATTATATAATTATTGATTTGCCCCACATGTACATTAGCCTCTCGTCTATTTGAGTATAATTTTCTTTTCTTTAAATTCAATCTGGAATTCCACTATGCTGTGATATTTTAGGGATAGTTAATATCATCTTATATTTGTTTGCTATAAATTTCAGGTTGATCTCCTGGAGCCAGTATCACAATTCTTAGAGACTGCACGCCAAACTTTGGCTCTGGGATGTCAGACAAATGCAGTGCACAAAGCTGTTAATTTTTACTGTGTTCCTCTTCAGGTGTGTACTTATCCTCATGAAAATGATAGCATATCTCTTTAGATTATATTCTAGTCATATTACAGTGGTGTGCAACTTGGTTTGATAAAGCTCCCTCTGTGGTGGGATCTTGTGGTGGATTGAACAAATCACAGTAAAATGGATAAAATGGCTAATAAGAATAAAATTTGTATGATTGAAGTTCTATATTATGGTTTTTTAACGCTGGTTATGACTTTCCTTATTATTTGGATGTTATGGGACATTGTAAGTTTTCACAAGTAATACTGTGTATTTTTCTCTTATGAGCTCACATCTAACAAGTAAATAGCTACCTGGAAAATGACATTTATTATAAATTCTTTTACGAAGACTGGTATTTCTTATAATTTTACGAAGTTACTTCGATAGTTCAAACTTTTAAATGGACTTCTATATTATGTTTTTGTCTTTCAAACACTAGTTTTTTCTTTCCATATTTTCTGGCTGTCAGGGAAAACATAAGTTCTCTCAGGCAGTATTTGGTGAGATTTTTTTTTCATGAACATTTAACCAGCAAAATAAATATCTGGAAATTAGCATTTATCTTTGTTAAGATGCAGGGCTTGAAGAAGCTACATATTATTGTAAATGCTCTAAGAGACCTTCTATGGTATTTATAATGCTACAAATTCAATGGTTGCCATATCTACCAACACTTCCTCTTCTTAAAATAAATTAGTAATTATGTATTTTGAGACCATGTTCATGATAGTCTTTAGTTGAAACATTCAAGTTAATGTGATATCTCTAGCACTTTTGATGTTTTTGTATGGGCATTAATAATTTTAGTATCACTTTTTGTCTATTCTTCAGTAATGTTATTGAGCACCTCTTGTTTTCCTTGCTTTAGGATTTTACACCAGATGCTGGAAGATATGATGTAATATGGATTCAATGGTGTATTGGTCATCTTACGGATGAAGATTTTGTTTCATTTTTCAACAGAGCAAAGGTATGCAGTTCCTCCTTTATTTAATATTCTCTGTAGATTAGGCTATTTTTAATTGGGAGTTAAGGAAAATAAATAAATAAATCAAGTAATTTTTGTTAGGGAAGGTTCCACATATTTTGTATTTACATGAGGTTTTCGTCTTTATCTACCAATTCCCTAGAAGGAAAAAGATGTGTATTGCATTGATAAAGTAATGTAATGTATTTTATTAATTATTTCTCCTCAGCAATGATTGAAATTGTTCATTTTGGTTCACATCTGTCATATATTTACAAAAGTTATTTGCCTGGGTGCTTGCTAGTAATGTACAAGTCTCGTGTAGTTGTAGTGAATAAGATTAGATCGAGAAATTAGTTACCATTTCTAAAATCATCTATAATATATACAGATAATCATTGTAATGGAATGGAGTACTTCTGCCTCTATAGTAGTAAAAAATAGTCTTCTCTATAAAAGCTTGTATATAATTTATTCATCACTATAAAAGCTTAGTGATATGTGATTTTATTGGTTTGTTGGTTATACATAATCATATACACAGTTCCATTTTATTTGTAACCTTATGCTAGTTTTGTTTGATTGAATCTATTATAATGTTGGTGATTTTCTAATTTGTGGGTTAACTAATTTGTCTTTCTTTCTTTTGCACTCAGTGTTTGCCTGTCATTATTGTTGTCCCTCACTTGAATTGAAGTCATAACTTTTATCACTTTCATACTCGTACTCTGTCTCATGGCATACATTACTATAGGTTGGCCTCAAACCAGGTGGATTTTTCGTTCTGAAGGAGAATATTGCCAGATCTGGTACTTTTACCTGTGCTGCATTTTTGTCTTTCTAATGATACTGAATGATTTATTTCCTGCATTTTATTAAACTAATAAATCTGGCTCAGACACCTTTTCTAAGACTTATATATCAAACTTGACTGTATCTAGGGTCTTGGATAGACTTCTTCATAAGCATTTTGAAAAAAGAAGATAAGGAAAATTGATTTTCTCCACAAGCTAAATATGAGCTAATTTGTAGAAATTTTATCATATAAACTTCTCTAGAAGATTATTTTTAACTTGTGAATATATTAGCTTATGAAGAAGTTTATTTTCTTTCATAGAAATGTGGATAGAATAGATTAACCAAACAACCGTTTAGTATTTGAACATACATTCATCTTCTCCAAGCTTGCTATGGTTTCCCTAACTTTCAGTGTCCAGAGCCAAGGTACAAAGGACTAAAATTGAAAATGATGGAAAAACAATTTTAAGTTTATAACTCAATGTTAAAATGTTAGAACAGTACCACAAATAAACTTCCTTGGGGTGAAAGTTGAGGGGAACAAATTGTATTAGCGTGTTAAGTTTCAATTGGACACGTCACTTCTTTAAAGCTCTTAGTATGCTTTTGATCATTAGCTCTTTTAAGAACAAAATGAGTTTAAGTTGAAACTTCTACCATTTTCAAGCACAGTTCACGCGGAAGCAATTCATTCACTTCTTTCTTCTAATGATTTTTCATATTAAAACATGCGCTTAGTTCTAGTTTTAGTTTGAGGGACTGTGTTAAAATATCTATTGAGGATATCTCATAATATCATGATTGTATTCTAATGTTACATGATCTCTCAAGAATAGTCTTTACATTTCTTTATTTTTCATGTTCTGTTTTTGTTATTTAATCAGGATTAAGAATTTTCTGTTTTGGTATGAATAAAGGTCAGCGGTTAATCTCCTATATCACATCCTTTATACCAATATCAATATAAATTTATTAATGAGTGTTCCTTGTCTCCCTTTATACCTATTCCCAATAATTTCTACAATCAAACTTTCTACATTTATCCTTAAGTCTAAAAAAGGGATAAAATATTCATTAGCAATGAATTAAGCAACATAAATTAAAAGGGTGGTACTGGGAATAAATTTATTTCACTCCACTCCATTATTTATCATCTGGAATGATGTAATAATACAGTTTCAGTTTGATAACTATCATCAATTGATTTTTACCTTCATTTCAGTGAAAGTTTCCTTAATGGTTTTTTCATGCTTTGTTCTGTGCAGGATTTGTGCTTGACAATGAAGATCGAAGCGTTACAAGATCTGATACGTACTTCAAAGAGTTATTTTCACAATGTGGATTACATGTTTACAGATTAAAGGTAAATTTGGTAACTATAAAAGAAATATGGAATGCTTGTTGTTCTAATCAGAAAAACAATTGTTGTTTTCCTATAAAAAGAATGTTGTAGGGTACGTGTTGTTTCCTGAAAAGTTAGATTTTATCATTTGTGTTTTACGCTATTGTTCTGCTTCTAAAAGCATGTAGAAAGAGCTTTCCACGTGATGTCCTTGGTTTATTTACTTTTTAAGTTTTACCATAGGATTCCTTGTGTCCTATCAGGTTCAGTCTCTTATCTTGTGAGAACAAGATATTATTGGGAGTCTCTTTCTACATGCTTTTTAGTTTTTCTATTGTTTTCTAAGCTGTTGTTTTGTTCCATCAGGATCAGAAAGGATTTCCTGAAGAATTATTTGCTGTGAAGATGTATGCATTAACTACAGACGCACCTAAAAGGGCTCTCCGTGCAAAATCCAAAAGATCAATTAATAGGCCTAGAACCATTATGTGAATATTCTCCATATTCACCCTCAACCATTTTTCATTCAATTGAGAGATGGTCCATGTTGTATGTATAG
The DNA here is from genome assembly GCF_000741045.1 of Vigna radiata var. radiata. Lineage (NCBI taxonomy): Eukaryota > Viridiplantae > Streptophyta > Magnoliopsida > Fabales > Fabaceae > Vigna > Vigna radiata. The sequence continues at coordinate 793,093 of NW_014542925.1, read as the reverse complement.
TAGGCATTCATTTGTTGAGTCAAGCCACTGTAATAGGCTATGCAAATTTTTAGTTCTCAGCTATCAGAAATTTATGGAAAGGTGAATTTTGAGTTTTAGTAATACTACAATGAACAAATAAGAGACGATTTTGCTATCACCTGATGGCATTCCGTTTCTTAGTGCATGACTACATGTTTCGGAATATGAACACTTGGGTTAATGGGCAAGTGTAATAGTATCTCCCATGATTCTTTTGTGTCATTGATTTGAAGTGAGTTTGATGGCTTAAAACTGGCCCATCAAATCACTTTGGCAATGGCTTCCATGTCCCCTTCCAGCATCAAAATAGATCAACGGCCAAGAAGAAACTAAATTATGAACACTAATATCAGGTAATGAAGAAGAAAAACAATAGGAAGATAAGGAAAAACAAAACAATATAAAGAGAACACCTTATTTATATTGGTTGAAAAGTATTCTACTGATAATGATGGTTTCCAAACTTCTTCTAAAAGAAGACGATATACAGTTCAGAGAACCATAATAAATGTTAAGGATTTTAGCAACTATACCAAGTTTAGAATTAGTAAAATGGATTTCTAAGTTGAAGCATCAGATTCCTAGGAAATAATGCAACAGCGAAGTTATATAATTTTCTATTATAAATTTATACAAATTTTAAAATACTTTTAAATAGTGTTAGATATATTAAATTATTAAATATTTTATATAAACATTTTATCTTTATTTTTATTTTTAGTTAATTTATTATTATTTCTTATTTTTATTTTAAATTTAGTTTTTATCTTTTTTTTATTATAAATAGAATATTTTAATTCAACACAAAAAAATTAATTTCATACATAATTTTTACTATATTTAACAAATAAAATAAAAATAAATATTAAAATATGAAGAGATAAAAATTATTTAAAATTTAATTGGTTAAAAACGTGAATATAACTTTATTAATATACAATTTTAATCCCCTTTAAACTATAACTAGTAAATTAGTAATATAAATGAAGAGTTTCAAAGTTTCTAATTAAAACTCAACTTATTCTTACAATTAATTCTGATTAAATGTTTCTTACAATTAGAAGTACTTTTCAGTGTTAATGAAATCTTATTTAATGAAGTAAAATGTTTTCAAACTAATACTAACTTTAAAATATAAAAGAATAACGTAATTAAAATAAACTTTTCATAAATTTAAATTTAACCTTTACATAAGCTTAAATCTTATTCTCTCTCATATTAAAAAAAAAAATTAATCACTCGCACTTTTATAAGTTAAATATACTTTTAATTTTTATATTTTGACATAAAATTAAAATTAATTTTATATTAAATTTTGAAAAATTTAAATTTTTAAACATTAAAAATAAATAAATATAATCTTTCTAATTCAATTATATTAAAAAAAATTTGAGTATTAAAATATTGACGTTTGAACGGTCCAAATAATGAAGTTTGAACTGTCCAAATATTGAAGTTTGAACTGTTGACATGTTATACCTTGTAAAAAATCATTTAACAAACCTAGAAAGAATTAATATTATTAAACTAAAATAATTTTATTAATTTATTTTTAAAATTTAGAAACTAAATATATCAATTTAAAATAATAACGAATTCTAAGTCTAAACTTAAAAATTAAAAATATATTTAATCAAATATATATTGTACTAATATTATTAATAATTAAAAATTATATAAAAGAAATGATATAATTTTATGTCACTTGAAATAGTGAGTGTAGTTTAGTGTGAAGTTTATTTAATGATATGAAAATTACAATTTAAAACCAAGTTATCCTGCGTCAAACTCATTTGCCTTCCGTCTTTTTCCTATTGGTTGCTTTCTTCACCTTTTCTGTACCCCTATTGCATTTTTGTCTTTATGCTTCACGGGATTACAGTCCGATGCAATCTCATTTTTATATTGTTCAATCACTTTCAATATTATTTTATTATTTTAAAAGTTTTAATTATATTCTTTTTTCTAAGGAATGCAGATTAGAATATTTACTATATAATTTAAAATACGAATATTAAAATAAAAAAAAAAAATACCAGCTTTGAATATAGTCGAAGTGACTAAAACCACATGCATGAGATCATGTAAAAACACAGATAGCATCACATTAGAATAGGTATCATTATTAACAGTAAAAACACAGGTTAAACGTGGATTAATTACAACATTAAAACCACGTGTAGCATGATGGAGAAACACACATAATACCTATTTTGTGAATGTGACAGTAATCAAGTGCAAGCAGGAAGTGGAGAACCGCACAAGCACTTGTTATGAGCATAGCAAGATTCATCAAATCTCTGCAACTTCCCACCTTGCGGAATCTCACCACACAGATTATTGTAGCTCACATTCAAACGCTTCAGATACTTAAACGACGTAAGAACCTTCGGAAGATTCCCGTAGATACGGTTGTTCCTAAGATCCAAACCCCCCAAGTCCTTCGACTTCGACAACCTTATTTTTCCCAAATCGAAAGCCAGCAAGTTCTTCGCCAGGTTTATCTTCTGCAGCCTTTCCTTCTCTGCCCCAAACAGCACCGACGCATCTCCTTCCAGCATGTTCTGAGACAAGTCCACGAACGCCAGGTCCAGCTTCGCCAGCGTCGCCGGAATCTTGCCGGTGAGGCGGTTGCGGGAGAGTGTCAGCACCGTGAAATGCTTCGGAAAGGAGCCGAAGGAGTCCGGGATGGTGCCGGAGATGTGGTTGCCGTCGAAGGCGATTCCGAGGAGGTTGGGGAGAGAGGAGAGGGAGGGAGGGAGGGTGCCGGAGAGGGCGTTGTAGGAGAAATCAATGGTCAAAAGGGTTTTCATCTGGGACAAGAAATGGGGTATCTGACCAGAGACGTTGGTGTGGGTGATGTAGAGATAACGGAGTTTGGTGAGCTTTACGATGGAGGGGGAGATTGGACCGACGAGGTTGTTGATGCGGCTAATGTAGAGAAAATCGAGGTAGGGGAGGTTGGCGACGGAGGAAGGGATAGGGTAGGGTTTGGGGAGGTTAAGGTCGGTTAGGTCGAGGCTGTTGACCCGGTACGTTTTGGTGTCGATGTCGCATGAGACACCTTTCCATTCCGGGTTGCAGCAGTCGGTGTTTGGTAGCCAGGAGGAGAGGGTGGTTGGGTTGCCAAGCTCTTTCTTGATCTGCAGAAGGGCTTGCTTGTCTTGTGGGTTGCATAGTTCCGAGAGTGCAGTTCTGCAGAATAGGACCATGATGAGTACGGTGATGCTTAAGCGTGCCATGTTCGCAGAGATTTCGACTCGATGTGGTTTAATTTGTGAAAAGTGGATGTTATATAGAAGTATGGAGGGAAGAGAGATACAGAGAAAAAGAGAAAGTTATATTATAGAGCACCACTTTTGGTTTATTCATCAGTGATGTTATTTTGTTAGTCAGTCACTTTTGGTTTATTCATCAGTGTCGTTGTTTTGTTATTGAGCACCCCGGCCTTTCTTGGTACATGATTTTACACACTGGACAATTTTATGTGATATAGATGTTACAATGGTCATCTTAATTATGTATATTTTGTTTCATTTTTTGTTAATATTTACTGCAGATCAGAGTATCTAATCCTAGCTATAGACCTGTGTTAATTGATCGGTGGAGTGAATGATTAGTGTCATTTTTGGGGGTAATTCACATTAGCCTGCTATTATTACTGTTATACAAAGATAAAATGATAAAATGATGATAAAAATATAAATGTTTTTATTTTTTCGAGAAAAAAAGTAAAAAATAAAGATAGTTTGATATGAATGTAAAAGATTCAAGTACGTGAAAGAATATTTTCATATACATTGTTAGTAAAAGGTGGCTTACCTGAAGAAGAATTTTGCCAGCTATGGTACTTTGATCTTTGGAGATCTTTTATTATATTTCCAAATTCTGATTTTATTTATTTAGAAGATCAAATTTTCTTTATTTTGACAATTTTAAATTGGTTCTCCCTCTGTATAATGGACAGAAAAATCTGAACCAAAGGTTCGTTTCTTAATTTTCATATCTATTTTCTATTTTTGGGTGGTTATTCTGATATCCTTTATTATGTACAAGGTATTCTTCTTCCCCTGGAGGAGAAGGATGAAGATATGAGAAGATATGACTTTGTCCACATTACTGTTCTGCTTTTGAAAATATTTTCAAGGGCTGTTGTCCTTAATTGATGTACTTACCTTTGTCTTTTTAGCATTGGATTCCTTTGATGTCCTGTAAGTTTAGACACTTGTTTTCTTTTCAGATATTATTGGGTGTATATATCTTCTATCTTAGTACTGCTTTTTATCCAACCTTTTCAAATGCAAATTTCAAAATCGGTTTGTATTGTTGAGTTCTGTGATAAAAGAAAAATGTGAGGTCTAAGCCATTTGTATGTGAAATGCGATTCATTCTTAGTTTCTCAGAGGTTTATGTTATACTATATCGATGCTAGTTATTGATGAATCCTATTAGTTAACATTTCAACCATTTACAAGATTTTAAAATTATAATTATTTCCATGTTATTAACTGGAAAAATACAAGTCCAGAATCTTTATTGATTTTATTTATCGTGTCTTTAAGTTACACCGATCCTAGTCTACTAAAATTATTTTTAATATATTTTAAAATATCTAAATTAATATATAATTTGGAGGTATAATAGAGCTACACTAAAACAAAATGAAGTTAAAAATTAAAATATTTTGTTATTAGGAATAACAAACGATCATACTAGTATTGGTAGTATTTAATAGAACTTATTATCTGATTTAAAAGTAAATCATTAAAATATAAATTTAGATAAATTTTTTTTAAATGTAATTAAAATAGAATTTCATATTTATATATATTAATGCAAACAACAAAATTTGATCCTTTTAAAATGAATTATACAAAATAAACTTTAAAAATTTAATTTTTTTAAAAATAACTTTAACTTTATAGATTTAAATAAAAATATAAATATATAAAATCAAATTCTAAACAATTTTTCGATCATTGATAGTTATCTCATTAATTATTCTATATTTTAACACTTAATTATTGTAAAATAAGTAAATAAATAAATTAAATTTACTAATAATGATTAAGAGATAAGAGGTATCCATAACATGAATATCACTACACGTATGTATATGTCCCCTTAACAAGTGGGTCATTAAAACATCCTTATCCATTATCTTTGAATATCTATCATTCTATATGTATGATTACGTTAATTGGGTAGGGGCTTCAAGTTGATGTTGTTTTGTTTTCGATTTCGAACTGCTTTCTTGTGGTGTTATATTTTGGCATCATATTTATGCTGTCTTGTGCCAATTGGAATAGTTTTTATTGCCTAGTGTTTTCTGTTCCTGTCATGACCATTTTTGGTTGAGCAGTGGTGTGTGTGACGTTGGAGTGTTAGGTTGGTGTGATGGCCACCGTGTGCTGTAGGCCATTGTCGTCTACGTTTGATTTGGGGCTGTGATGTGTTTCTGTTCCACTATGATGTATTCTAAAATTTTCTTTGTTATTCATGCTCAAAACCGAGTTGTTTCTATTGTTATATTTTGTTTTATTGTGCTGTATGTTATTCGTTTCCTTTTGAGATGCTATAGGAATAGGAATTTGCTAATTCCTAAATTTACTAAAATACTTAAAATAGGAGAAGGGAAGAAACTTAATAACAAACTACTTGTTATTATATATTATTTTTTTTTAATCATTCTGATAGTCTTTATTTTCGGTGATTTTTTTAATACTTTCATTTTTTCTTTTTCTCAATTGGATCCCTATTTTTGAAAAATTGAAGCGATTAGGTCACTGTCGTTAGTTCCGTACTAACACCGTTAAAAAGGATGACACGTGTCTGCTCGTGATTTTTTTGAATTTTTTAAATATATTTTAATTATTTTTAATTTTTTATTTATTTTTTAAAAAATGCCACGTGTCAAGTTGACATTGAGCCACGTGGCAATGACAATGTGAGGTGGCACTGAGAGTGCCACGTGTCACTATCAGACCACATGTCATTAGATTTGTCTCAATTTGGTCCCTGTATTCTTATTTTGTCTTAATTTAGTCCTATTTTCTTAAAAAACTAAACAATTTTGTTTCTCTCCAAGTTTAAACAAAATTTTATTTGTATATAAATCTTTACAAAGAAATTTATACAAATTAATTTTTTTATTAGAAAAAAAAAATTACAAACTAACATATGACACATTTTTATTTATACAGTAGTAAAAAAATCATTTAACCTAAATAATATGAATGAGTAACCTATAAAAGTTAACATCTCAATAATAAATATTGTTGTGAAGGTAATCTACACAACTATAGTCTCAATACTTCCTCAATAATTCATAAAAAGTATCTAGAGTTAAATATTTCGATTTAAAATACATCATTACTAATAATTTGCTTAACAGAAACAAATTTAAAGACAAAAATTTGGAAAATGTACATACCGTATTTTATTTGGGAAGGAACAAATTTTTTTAAATTTTTAAAAAAATTAAGACTAAATTGAGACAAAATAAAAATACAAGGACTAAATTGGAACAAAAAAAAATATAAGGACCAAATTGAAACAAAGCAATGACACGTGGTTTGACAGTGACACGTGGCACTGTTAGTGCCACCTCACACTGTCATTGCTACATGGCACAATGTCAACTTGACACGTGGCAAATTTTATTTTTAAAATAAAAAAATAAAAAATAAAAATAAAAATAATTAAAAATATATTTAAAAAATTCAAAAAACTCACGAGCTGACACGTGTCACCCTTTTTAACGGTGTTAGTACGGAACTAACGATAGTGACCTAATTGCTTCAACTTTTCAAAAACAGTGACCCAATTGAGAAAAAGAAAAAATGAGGGACTTAATTGAAAAAAATCACCGAAAATAGGGACTATCAGAATGATTAAACCTATTTTTTTTAATGAAGAAGCTTTTTATATAAGTTTCTAACTACTAAAGAAATAATGGTTTACATTCAATTATAACTGACCATTAAAAAATATACGGACGTAAAGAAATTTCTTAATATAGTTTCCTATATTTAAGTTTGCTATTTTCAACACGCCCCCTCAAACTTGAATATTCTTCATTTGGTAGCTTGGTTCTAAGCATTGCTATAAACTTTTCAAACAAATTGGCCTTCAATGGTTTAGTCATAATGTCTGCAACTTGTTCTTCAGACTTGCAGAATTAGAGTTCAATTTCTTCTTGCTTGATCAACTCCCTAATGTAATGATAACGAATGTTTATATGTTTGCTCCGTCCGTAGAACACAGGATTCTTCGCTAATGTCATAGCGGATTTGTTATCACATTGAATAGTCGTCGGATCAACTTGAATATCTTTTAACTCTTTTAATATTCTACATAGCCAAATTGCTTGACATGTTGCTGATGTTGCTGTAATATATTTTGCTTCTGCTGTTGATAGAGCCACCACTTGTTGCTTTTTAGAAGACCATGATATAACTCCATTTCCCAAATAGAATACATATCCTGAGGTGCTTTTACGACTTTCAATATCACCTGCCCAATCACTATCTGTATAACCTACTAAATTGTAGTCATTTGAGTAAGTATAAAAGATTCCATAATCTCGAGTTCCATTGAGATAACGAAGAATTCTTTTAGCTGCTTGTAAGTGTGAATGATATGGTTTCTCCATGAAACGACTTATTAGTCTAACCCCATAAATAATATCAGGTCTAATGGATGTCAAATACCGAAGAGTACCCACTATACTTTTGAAGTAGGTTGGATCCACAAATTCTCCACTACCAATTTTCTTCATCTCCATGCGTTCTGCAACTGGAGTTCAAATTGGGGAAGTTTCATCCGTCTTGAATTTTTTTAAGATATTAGTGGTATATTTTCTTTGCGAAACAAAAATACGATCATTACTTTGTTGTACTTCACTGCCAAGAAAGTATGACATAAGTCCTATGTCTGTCATCTCAAATTGTTGTGGCATGGCCTTCTTGAATTGAACAAGCATTTCCTCACTATTCCCAGTGAATATCAGGTCATCTACATACAAACACAAGATCAAAAGTTCACCCTTTGTCTTGTGTTTGATATATAATGTATGTTGATGATCACATTTATGAAAACCATCCTCCACTAGATATGTGTCAATANGAGAATACCAAGCACGTGGTGCTTGTTTTAACCCATACAAAGCCTTTTTAAGATGATAAACTTTCTTTTCATCTCCTTTCTTTATAAAGCCAAGTGGTTGCTCAACATATACTTCTTCTTGAAGTACACCATTCAGAAATGTTGACTTTACATCCATTTGATAGATGTTCCATTTATTTTGAGCTGTAAGGGATAAAATCATTCGCATAGTATCCATTCATGAAACTGGTGCAAGTACCTCAAAATAATCAATTCTTGGCTTTTGCTTGTAACCCTTTGCTGCTAATCTTGCTTTATAACGATCCACCTTACCATCGGGTTTATACTTTGTCTTGTACACCCATTTAACTCCTATCGGCTTCTTTCCAATTGGTAGGGTAGTAAGTTCCCAGGTCTCATTTTTTTCTATTGAGTGGATCTCCTCTTTCATGGCTTGGATCCACTTTTCATCTGCTGCTGCATCTTGAAATGAAACTGGATCACAATCTACAAACATACAAAAGTTTGCTAGAGAATCTTCATTCAAATCATTGTCATCATCATCGTCTCTTCCTAACACATAATCTTGCAATCGTGCTGGTGGCACATGTCTTCTTTGTGGACGTCCTGATGGCCTTGAATCTGTTGCTTGTGGGTAAGTATAAACTGTTGATATTGGATTACTAATTGATGGAGAAGTTTCTATAAACGTCTCATTTATTGGTGCTTCATTGATAATGACAATATTATTATCATCATCATCCCACTGCCATTCTTCATCTTCAGTAAAATGAACATCCCTACTAATGATCACTTTCTTTGTTTCTGGATTATATAATTTATAACCCTTTGTTACATCACTATATCCAATGAAAATACATTTCTCACTTTTATTTTCAAGCTTCTATTTCTTTTCATCAGGTATATGTGCATATGCAATGCACCCAAATACACGTAAGTGAGACACATATGGCTTATTTCCAGTTCATGCTTCTTGAGGTGTTCTTCCTTGGACACTTTTTTTCGGACACATGTTTAGTATATAAACAGCACATGCAACAACTTCTGCCCAATAAGGTTTTGGAAGATGCTTTGCTTTTATCATACTTCTAGCCATCTCAAAAATTGTTCTATTCTTTCTTTCAGCTATACCATTTTGTTGAGGTGTATAACTCGCAGTCAATTGGCGATGAATTCCTTCTTTCTTGCAATAATCATTAAACTCATTCGATGTGAATTCTCCTCCTCTATCTGATCTTAATGTTTTCAGACATAATTCACTTTGTTTTTCAACAAGCGCCTTAAACTCTTTAAATTTGTTAAACGCTTCAGACTTTTCTTTCAAGAAATATACCCATATCTTTCTACTATAATCATAAACAAAAAGTAAAAAATACCTTTTATTTCCAACTGACTCTACCTCAACTGGTCCACATATATCAGTGTGAATAAATTCTAGAGGTTTCTTTGCTCGCACAGACTTTCCAATTACAAACGAGTCTCTATGATGCTTTCCAAGAATACAACCTTCACATGGATTATGGGGAGCATTAATGAGTGGAAGGCCAGTCTCCATTTGCTTCTGTACCAATAACTTCAAACCTCCAAAGTTCAAATGACCAAAGCGAAGATGCCATAACCAATTGTCATCCTTTACCATAGCTTGAAAATTCATCAAAGATCTCGTTTGAAGTGACAAAGGAAACATGCGATTCTTTGTCATTTCTACCCTTGCGATGTTTTTATTGTCTTTGTTCATAATTTCACAAACTCCGTTATCTATACGAACTTTGTACCCTTTTTCTGAAAGTTGTCCCATGCTTAATAAATTCCAGAATAATCCTGGCACATAATATACATATGCAATAGTAACATTAGTTCCATTGTTAGATTGGATACTAATATTACCTTTACCCATCATGCGAATTTTGGATTTGTTTCCAAAATTCACTTCACCTTTCACTGATTCATCCAAGAAAGAGAAAAATTCCCTTTTCCCTGTCATACGGTTGCTACATCTTGTATCAAGATACCAAATATCATTGTTTTCAACATCTGGACCTTGTGTACAGGCAAGTACCATACTTTCTTCAGTTTCAACTACATTTGCATGTTCTCCATGTTCTCTTTGTAATTTAGTTTGACATTCGGATGCATAATGGCCTAACTGCTTACATTTATAACAATCCACTTTGGACTTGTCATGTTTGAAATTTGATCTTCCACCAGAATAACTANTCTCTCCAATGTTATCCCTATGTGAGGAAAAATTACCTCTTCCTCGATTACAACCATGTCCACGACCTTTACCACCTTGGTATCCACCACGATTGGTGAAATCCACCTTGCTTTGCAAAGCTTGCTCAAAGTTAGGATTATTAGTTCGTTGCTTCATCCTTTGTTCATGTGAAGATAGCGAACCTAATAACCTTTCTAATGATAATGTGGATAGATCATGTCCTTCTTCAATAACTGTCACAATATGATCGAATTTATGACTCAATGATCTTGTTATTTTTTCTACAACACGTTGGTCATTAATAATCTCTCCGTTGCTTCGTAGTTGATTAACAATGGATTGAACACGGTCAAAGTAGGAAGAAATTGTTTCTTCCTCGACCAAGAGGGGGATGAATTGGTTATGTGCCTTTTTCGTGCCTTTTAATATTTTTCTCAAATTCACTTACAAAGAAGATAATTAAACTAAAATAAATAGAGTAAGGAAGAGAGAAAAATTGCACAAATGATTTTATCNTGGTTCAGATCACAAAGATCCTACGTCCAGTCACTTATCTAAAAAACNAGATAAACCTTTTTCACTAAACACAAAACAATTACAATTAATAATCACGCAAAAAATTAACTTGTAAGAGTTTAGAATACCACCTCTCTTGAAACCACAAAAGATGAACTTACACCTCCTTTGAGTCCTCACAAAGGATGACCACCTCCTTCGAATACTTCACGAAGGATGATTCTCTTCCAAACACTTCCTCAGACGCACCAAGGATGAGCAAGCTATTCCTCTGTCACCGTAGTAGCACTTCACAGCTTTGCAGACAAGAGTTTCTTTAGCTTCAGTACAAACACGATGTTCTCAATGATTTCAGATGGTTATAGCACAAGGGAAGAGTTGTTTTTGAAGGAAACAGTGAGCCAATTTATAGACTCAGACCAATACTCTTCCATTCTTCGAAAATTGGCCATTTAACGCATTTAATCGATTAATATTAGTGTTAATCGATTAAAATGAGTACAACGGCTAGTTTTTCAAACCTGAAACCTCCAACGACTAGTGTTAATCGATTAATCCTGATTTTAATCGATTAACTAATCGATTAAAGCTAGTGTTAATCGATTATTCCAGAGCCATTTGGGTTTTCAGTGCTAGCCTCGTTTTAATCGATTAAAACTAGGTTTAATCGATTAAAACAACTTGTGTTTGATTATAAACAACAATTAATCATATATAGAGTACATGAATCAAACCCTATTACATATTTTGAACACTAATACATCAACTATGATTATTGCAAAAAGCTTTCAATAATAAGAGATCTTCAATATGTCTTCCTGCATCATGTGTTGTGCAATTCTGTACATCATCAAAACTTCGTCTTTAATTTTTTGCTAACAAACTTGAATGTTACTTGCCATGATGTAATCACAAATATTTGATCTGGCTCTGATACTAGATGTAGGAACAAGAATTTGCTAATTCGTAAAGTCACTAAAATACTTATAATAGGAGAAGGGAATAAACTTTATAACAAACTACTTGTTATTATATATTATTTCTTTTGAATAAAGAAGCTCTTTATATAAGTTTCTAACTACTAAAGAAATAATGGTTTACATTCAATTATAACTATGACCATTAAAAAATATACGGACTAAAGAAATTTCTTAATATAGTTTCCTATATTTAAGTTTGCTATTTTCAACAATGCCTGTGTCTGTTCACATTGGGTTACATTTTTGTTGTTGTATGCAGTCCATGGTGTTTTCTGCTGAGTAGTTTTAAGGTTCTAAGTTGGTCTCTTATTTTCAAGAATTATGTGATACATTGAATCTACAGTGCTCTAGTGTTTTCACGTTGTTGTTTCTTCCTGCACCTACTGCCATGTTTAGTATTTTATTTGGTTCCGCGTTGGTTTTCCCTCTGTTTTTATTGTGCGGTTTAGGTTCTTGGCATGATGTATGTTATTATCCATTCTTTCTTTCGAGATGGGTTGTTCTGGTTTGAGACAAGAATCCAGGTAGATGTTGTGCTATTTTCATTGAACTACATTTATATTCACTTGGTCATAATGATTTGTGCTAAAACCTTAGTCACTTTCCTTGAGTCATGTCGTTCACGTCAAATTGTATTATTGTCATGTTGACTGGTTATGTGTCGTGGTGTTACTACATGACTACCGTGATGTTTGAATATGATACAAAGATGATATCTGAGTTGTTTATTTCCTTGGCCTTGCTCTTTTTCGTTAAATTGTGTTGTTCTACATCGAAACCGAGTTGCTTCAATGTGTGATCATGATGTTTCATTGCACTGCCAAGTTGTTATACTTGATTTTGAGTTATTTAAACTTGTTACCTTGCTTTTCAAGTGCTCACTCACTTGTATTGCATTGCTGTCATGCTTGGTCAGGTTGGGGTTGCTTGGGGTCGTCCAAGCTTGTTCATGTCGAGATGTTCTCGTGTGTGTGTCAGGTTATGCTCATGTGTGTACCAAGCTGGGCTATTTGGTTGGGTTCACCGGGTTGTATGACAGAGTTGTTCGGGACCTCAGTTTTGAGGTTCTGGAACTCAATCGATGTGCTTTAGAGGTCAGCCTGGAGATATTTGACCTTGGCCGTTTATGATGATTTTCAGGTTGTTTGTGATAATTGCTATGTTTTTTGTGATGAATGTTGAGTTGCATGTGTGTTGGCCGAACTGTGTGGTTGATTGTTGATGTTCTATTTGGATTGTGTTATGATGTTGCACTAGTATAAAAACAACGTAAAACGTCGAATATTAAGTTCTTTATATAATGAATGAGAGGAATCTCTACTTCTTCCCCTTCTCTACCACTACAAAATCCACTGGGAATTGAAGTTTATCAATTTGTATCACCACACCATAGGGATGCTGATAGACCTGTCCGCCATTTGCAAAACCATCATTGTGGGTTTGATCTCCAGACCATCAATCTTCTTAAGCATAGATAGGGGCATCAAATTGATGCCAACCCCTAAATCAACAAGAGATTTCCCTACATCATGACTCCCAATGGTGCAAGGAATAGTAAAATTTCCCGCATCTTTGAATTTGGGAGGAAGTGTCTTCTGCATAATAGCACTGCAATTGCCCTGTACTTCAATTGTTCCCTCTTCTAGATATTTCTTCTTTTTAGTGAGGAACTGCTTCAAGTATCTTGCATAAGTAGGGATTTGTTGCAATGTTTCAGTCAAATGTATAGTAATCTCTAATTGCTTGAAGATATTCCTAAAACGCTCAAATTGCTTCTCCTTTTCCTTCTTTGAATAACTTTTTAGATAAGGAAAGGTTTTCTCAATTTCTTCTCTCTCCTTTTCTTTTACCTCCCCTCATCTTTTTCTTTTTTTTTTCTCTCAACCTCTTGTTTATTCTCTTCATTTTCTTCTTCTTTTTCACTCATCTCAGCTTTCTCTTTTCTCTCACTTTCTCTCTCAACTAACATCTCGCCACTAATACTCATAATGACATTAAATTCCTCCTTAGGGTTAACTTCAGTATTAGTCCCAAAATTATTCTCAAACTTATCCTCTAACCTCTTAGCTAGTTGGCCAACCTGTATCTCAAAATTTTGAATGGCAGCTTCAGTGCTTTTTGGAGATAGACACTTGCATGAATTGTTGGAGTATCTCCTCTAGCTTTGCAGTCCTTTCAGATAAGGAGGGTTGTGGTTGTCATTGTTGTTGTGGTGGTCTATTTAATTGCTCAACTTGTCCTTGACCTATGCTTGGATAAGGTTTCCACCTTTGGTTATAGTTACCTAGGCGGCCCTGATTATCCATATAGTTTACTTCTTCCTGGGTATTGGCTTGCATGGCACATTGTCCATTCACATGATCTCCACCACATAGCTCACAAAATTGATGTTGAGCTTGAAAAACATTCTGCAACTCTTTAGGTAATTGAGAGATTTTCTTCATAAGAGTCTCTAGTTGTTGAGTCATTATTTTATTCTAAGCCAATAAAGCATCTTGAGATTGTAATTGAAGAACTCCTTTATGTTGAAATTGAGCTCTTTCGTTGTGCATCTCATTATCATTGATGGCCATATTTTCTATCAACTCATAAGCTTCTTTTGGAGTCTTGCACTTGATATTACCTCCATCTGAGGCATCCAACATCAATTTATTCTGTGAGTGTTGGCTGCAAAACCAACGGCAAGTGCACCAGTCGCAGCGTAGCAAGTGATAAATATCGTTCTCTCCCAAGGGACTTGTGCAACACATGACAACTCTTCCTTTTATAACTCAATTAGACATCAAAGTGCACAAAAAAACACAAGAAACTATTTTTGGTATTTTATCAAACAATTGGTGTGTAAGGAATTTAACATAATGTATTTACAATTTGTCAAGGCTAGAGTTCATCCACTTCATTCTAATGCATTTACAAACAACTCAATTCCATCAATTAGGTGTTCAATTTCAGTTCTAAGTTCAAGTCATATTTTCCAATACATCAAGAACTANAATTCAAGCCATGGGTGATCAAGCCACAACAAACATTAAGCATAGAAATCAAATACTAACATTGAAATGGAAAAGCATATATCATTAACATCACAAAATACATAAGAATTCCATGTTTTACAACTAATCTCAACAAATAGGAAAAGCCCTCTATGTGGGGAACTTAGGGTTCACAAAATTGAAGAGATAAGGAAGAAATTGGAACCAAAGAGAAGATGCAAAGCGTTTCCCAAGGTTCTTGGCAGTTGCTCCATGCTCCATTTGCGCCTCCCCTTCGCATCTCAATCTCCAATTTGTGACCCATCTTCTTCCTCAACCCAAAAGGGACAAAATCACCATTGAAGAAGCTTGAAGACCCAAGGAGGANTGGGAGAGCTTCCCAACACCCCAAATATCCTCCAAGGGCCTCTCCCAATCGCTCTAGGTGAAGAATGAAGTGTAGGAGGAGAAGAATGCCCCAAAAATTACGAGACCCGTGTTTAAATAACCCATTTTGACACATCATCGAAAGTCGCGCCCAACACCTTTTCTGGGGCGCCCGGGTGCCAAATTCTGGGCAAAACAGTGAAGCAAAGGGCGCCCAACGCCCTTTTGGGGCGCCCGGGCGCTATTCTGTGGCGCCCGGGTGCCCCCGGGCGTCCTTTTGGGGGCTCCCGGGCGTGACAGTTTTGACAGCATTCTAAAATTCAGGCTCTTGTGCGCTTCCAAAGGCGTCCAACATGGGTATTTGCTTCAAATTGATCTTTTATTGTCCCAAAACATGTTCCCTTGAGTTCTTGCTTGTTTTCCTCCACTAGAATTGCTTCCTATTCATTTATTTCAAAACACTTAAACAAAGAGATTAGAGGTAAAAACAAGCATATACGAAATAAAACACAAGAAAACTAGGAAACACACTAAACTTGAGGATAAAACAAGGTAAAAGCTATGAAGGAGTTGATTTGTTCACAAAATATACACACATAAACACGTTAAATCAACCGTTATCAGTGAGCTTAGTCCTCTAAGAAAAAGAATATCAAATCCATGAGTGGACGTTTTCCGCAATAAACCTTTGAATCTATCCCACGCTTGACCTAACGTTTTGTCCATTCCCTGTCGAAAAGAAGAAATTTCTTTCTTACCTTTGTTGACCTTGGACTAAGGGAAATATTTATTCAAAAATTTTGCCACCACATCTTCCCACTCAATGAAGTTATTCTCTGGGAATGAATTAAGCCACATCTTAGCATTGCCTCCTAAAGAGAAAGGGAACAAGCTAAGTCTAATAGCCTCATCTGGCACACCATTAATCTTCATTGTATTGCATATTTAATTGAAAGTGGTCAGATGTTCATATGGATTTTCATGAGCTAATCCATTGAATTGGTTGCTCTTCACTAATTGAATGAGAGTCAGCTTCATCTCCATGCTAATGGCATTGACCCTCGGCTTTGCAATACTATTAAAACGAAGAGGGCGAGTAACTGTTGCATAATCTGCTAGGGTACGTCTACCATTCTGATTGTCATCCATATCTTCTGTTTCCTGGTCAGATATTGAGGTGAAGGGCTGTTGAAGAGGCTTAGGAGTGGAGAAAGTTCTCTGGAAGTCCTGTTCTTCCTTCTTCTTTTGCTATTGTCCAAACCTATAAAGAGAGGTTTAGATGATCCTATGCTCCTAGTGCGAAGCTTTCCATGCATACACTAGAAAACAAAACACTAGAGCACCCAATTAGCCCAAAAACTAAAAATAAACAAAAATAAAAAATAATAAAAAAAATAAAGTCTAAACTGGTTAAGAATCACACAAAAGTATAGTATGACCACGAGTCCCCGACAATGGCGCCAAAAACTTGTTAAACAGTCGACAAGTGTACTGAATCGTATTAAGAAATATAAAATGGTAAGACCAAGTATCGTGCCCCAAGAGACTCGTGTTATTAAATAATTGTATAATCCTTTTGTATTTTTATATGCAATAAAAGTAAACATGATAACTGGAATGTAAAATTGATCAATTGAGGCTAAAACAAAGATGAATGAATGATTTTGATAATATGAGATGATGATGTTGTTGGGGTTTAGTTTTCACCTACCATACTTTCATGCATATAAGAATTTGTCTTCTTCATTAGAATGTTAATGTCACTTTCTAAATTACTTAGAATTCGATGTCTCAGCGTAAAAAGCCTATCTTTAATTATTAGACAACAATATCTTGCATCCCTAATAACCAATTTTGCATTATGAACAGAAGCTTAAGACAACCAAATGTTATATCCCTATGTCTAGGCAATACTTCCTTCGGGTAAAATTCTCCAGATCATGATTCATAAGACTAGCATTACGAATAGAAGAAAATCACTAATTTGCATTCAATGAAAGAAGCATAAAATGTTTAAATCATATTCAAATACATGAAAGTTTAGAGGTTACATCTTCCCCAACAATAAATGAATTTCGTTCTCCATTATCATGGAGAACCTTGGCTTACAATAATGGAAAAGTGAGATGGAAACCCTAAAAAGAGAAAATGATAGCTCCCGCATGCCAAATCTGCCTCCAAAGGGTTGAAAAGTGTGCTTCTAAGCTTCAACCGTCAAAAGATGTGAACCTTAAGGCGTGCAAAGCCTTAAATAGATCAAAAATGGCCCATAAGCCCATGTCGCTGGTGCTCAGTGCCCCAACTAAGGACAAAAAGGCAAAACTGCGTGGAGACTGACGCTCAGGGCCTTGGTAGGGGGCAAACAAAGGTGTTCTACTATATGTGGAGTTGGCGCTCAGCGTCCCTAAGAAGGCAACCAGGCGTCCTATGTTTCCTCCTGTGCTGAGGGCCCTAGAAAGGGGAAACCAGATGTGGTTGTGTGATGACCAGTGCCCAGGGCCCCAAATAAGGGCAACTGGGTGCCCTACGCCTTCTTCAGCCTTCTCTTCTAGTGTTTTTGTTGTCCCTCTTGAGTTCCAACTCCTTGATACTTTTGCTCCTCTTCCAAAACATACCAATATCCTACAAAATTGAGGGATTTTACTGATAAAATCATTAAGTATAATTTATATTCACTTATTCACAAAACTAAATTAAAAACAAGAGATTAAGCAAATTTCTAAGTCAAATAGAGTTGATTTAATATCAAAATTATATCACAGATAACGGTAAATTCAACCGGTATCAATAGGTTCTTAAAATTGTTGTAAATTTGAGGAAATCATAAACAAATTCAAGTATGTATACTCGATGTTTTTAAAGACTTTATTTACAGTGTATTGTATAAGTATCTCATGATACAACATGAACTTACTTAAAATTCTGATAATTTTAGAAATAACAAGAAACTCTTCTAAAGAATATATAACCAAGAATTATTAGAAGAGAAGAATTAAAGAAAAAATATGAATAAGATAAGAGATGTAAGATCTATGTTTTCGCATGACCTTTTGATACCTATTTATAGGTGTAGGAAGGATTTATGATGAGTGAAAAGACTTGCGAAGAACTTTAGCAACAAATCCAATGTTCACAACCATCATCGTAACTTGCAAAGAAAAGTTTTGCAATGTTCAAATTGAAGAATTGATCGTCACATTTTCATCTGAAAACTCATCAGAAAAGCTAGGATCGCTGGTTTCTTCTTAAGTAAAAGAGGAACACGTTTTTGCAGTTGTTTTATACTTTTGTTGAAACGACGTAACGTAAAATTGGTTGACAATATTTGATTATCACAACATTTACTCGATGACGATAAAAGAAAATACTTATTTTTAGACTTTTCTTTTTCTTATCACTTATTATGATTGTGAGAGTATATTAAACAAATATACTAAAAATAAAATGTTGGGTGTAGTAAATTTATTATTGGAGCCGCAGAGCTAAACTTCCAAAGTACTACCTCCTGCTACAAACTATACGAAGTTTTAGTATTTTTAATTATCTCAATAATTGATATTTTATATTAAAGCAATATTAATATTTGAAATTGTTCCGACACTAAATAAATTCTTTAAAATATTTTAGTAGCATGATTAAACGAATAAATAAAATAAGCTTGATGTATTAAAAATATATTTATCTTTGAGAGAGAGAGAGAGAGATAGTAGTAGTATATTATATGTATACTACCTAAAAGTAAAAATTATTATTCAGTTTTAGGGTAATGATAGAAGACATTTATTATTGTATCACATGTCGTATAAACTTATTTTCTCATGAGGTGGAGACAGAATTATAGATGTTCATACAAAGGCAAACATCATGCATCCATATATTACCAAATCTGGAAATGAAATGATCAAGTGCAAGCAGGAAGAGGAGAGCCACACAAGCATTTGTTGTTAGCGTAAGAAGACACGTCAAATCTTTGCAAGTTCCCACCTTGAGGAATCTCACCACACAGATTATTGAAGCTCACATTCAAACTGTGCAGAAACTTAAGCTGCGTGAGTCCCTCAGGTAGCGTCCCATAGATACGGTTGTTCCTCAGGTCCAACCCATTCAAGTTCTTTGACAGCCCTACCTTCCCCAGATCAAAAGCAAGAGAGTTCTGCGCCAGATGTATCTTCTGCGTGTTCTTATCCGACCCGAACAACACCGACGCGTCACCCTCCAGCATGTTCCGAGACAAGTCAACGAACGCCAGGTTCAGATTCGCAAACGTCGCTGGAATCTTCCCAGTGAGGCGGTTGCGGGAGATGGTCATCGACGTGAACAGCTTCGAAAACGAGCCGTAGGAGTCGGGGATGGCGCCGGAGATTCGGTTACCGTCGAAGGTGATCCCGACGAGGTTGGGGAGAGAAGAGATGGAGGGAGGGAGGGTGCCGGAGAGGGCGTTGTAGGAGAAGTCGAGGGTGACGAGGGTTTTGATTTGTGACAAGAAATCGGGTATTGTGCCGGAGACGTTGGTGTGGGTGATATAGAGATAACGGAGTTGGGTGAGTTTAGCGATGGCGGGGGGGATTGGGCCGGCGAGGTTGTTGGTGCGACCAATGTATAGAAAATTGAGGTAAGGGAGGTTGGCGAGGGAGGAAGGGATGGGATAGGGTTTTGGGAGGTTAAGGTCGGAGAGGTCGAGGTTGTTGACGCGGTATGTTTGGGTGTCGGTGTCGCATGAAACACCTTGCCAGGTTCTGTTGCAACAGTCGGTGGTTGGAAGCCATGAGGAGAGAGTGATGGGGTTGCCAAGCTCTTTCTTGAATTGGAGAAGGGCTTGCTTGTCTTCTGGGTTGCATAGCTCCGACAGTGCACTGCTGAAGGATAGAACAACCAGTAAAACTGTGCAGAAAGTTGAAGACATGTTTTTTTAGATTTGATTTCTTTGTTAAAAATGGATGAGAATGGGTATTTTATATCCTTCAAGCTGCTATATTTGACTACTAGGAGTCAATTCATCCTAATTAAGTCTTCAAGAAGGTCACGCATGCACGCGTCCACTGGGTTGAGGTTTTATATGTATATAGATGACTTAATACCAAACAAGAAGGAAGAATTTCAGTGAAAACATCTTACATATTGATTTGTCCAAACACACTATCCTTCTCATCTTCTGTTTAAATAATCAGCGGATATAAAGTGTCGGCATTAAAAAAAGTGATAATTAACGAAGCAAAAGATATTTCGATATTAATATACTAATGGAAAAATTCTCTTTAACAATTCTTTTTTGACAACTTTTTGACAACGCATACGTGGCAGTCTATGATTCGTCCGTTTCAAATATTTTTTTAAACATAAATTTAAACAAATCAGTAAAATAATGACACGTGTCCTGTTGTAAAAAAGTTGTTAAAAAAGAATTGTCAAAATATCATTATCCTATACTAATAGCTATATTTAGATACGTAAGAGAAGTTAGTAAACATTTAGCAACTTCTGAGTAAGTAATTTTGGATACGATGTAAGACAAAACTACATAAGATAGAGAGATGTCGTAGAGAATTGAATTAAGAATTGAAATGTGATTGCAGATATCTATAATAATCTTCAGAACAAATTCTTCAATCTGGTCAGAACTATATCTGCTTGCTCAAAACATAATTACCAAATAGACAGTAAAAAATGGTGAATTTGTTGAGAATATAATGGCATTCCAGAACCACATTGAATAAAGAAACGATAATTTTGTTTTTTATTTCTAAACTATTATAAGAATTTTGATTTTAATTTTTTTTTAGAATTTGTTATATTAAGTTCTTTATCCTTTCGAAATTCATACAATTAGTTTTCAGTAGCTATCATTGTTAATATCTCTTTTAAACATGACAAATAAAATGTCATGTCAACTGCTCGTTTAAGACACGTAGATTATTTAATTTAAAAAATAAAATTATTTTCTACTTCATCATTTTCTTCAACATATCTATCCTTTATTATTAACCTCACTGCCACATGCTCCATTATCACGCCTAGCTTTAATTTCATCCTCCAACTATCAAAACTATAAAAAATTCCTAAAATTATTTTCATACAGAACATAAAATCACAGAAAAAAGAGGAGGTTGAAAACCTTGGACCACAACGAAGACAGCTCGAGATGAGGAGAAAGAAAAAAAAAACAAAGAAAAGCCATAAAAACGAAATAAATTAAAATACTAATACATGACACGTGTAAAAAATGATTGGTGACAACCACGTAAAAAAAAGTTAACACACTAAATAAATATAAACAGTCTTTAAAGTTAAGGATCTTGAATGAAACTTTGAAAAAAAAAACTTAAATTATTTTAGAAAATAAAAACATAATTAACCTAGAAAATATTAAAAGTTGGCATCTTAACATATCAATGTTAATGGGTGAAATGAATGCAGCGTACCTTAGCTACGGCATCAGACAAGTTGGACCCGTAGCACCATTAAGATTGTACATGAAACTTGGTTGGCACAAGTAACAAGAAAACTACAAAGTCAATTGATGAAACTCAGTACTTTTTACGGATCACTTTACTCTTTTAAAGGGAAATAGGAAATTTGAAGCGAACTATTTATTGTCAGAAAAATTATTCATCTAAAAAATTAAAAATTATTATATATATAAATATATAGAGAGAAAGATAATAAAAAATGATACTAAATCTTTATGTTAAAAGGTTAATTTTGTAGTATTTGGTTTTAAAAATCATCTATTGAGTTTTAAAATTGTAAAAATTGTTCCGTTAACATAATTAACTCCGCATTGACGTGACTATAAAATCTGATTTTTTTTTTCTTTTTCATATGTGTTTTTTCTCAGACTTTCAGTTTTTTCTGTTTTTATATTAATGATTCTCATAATTACAAGTAGGGTGGACAAATCGAACTGAACTGTACTGCACTGCTACAAACTGAATTGAATTGTAAAACAGTTCAAACAAACTGAACTGAACTGTAAAACAGAACTGAACTGTTTTTTGTTTTATCAAACTGAACTGAACTATACTGAATTGTACTAAATTACAGTATGAATTATAAACTACACTAACTGAACTATTAACTGAACTGTAAACTACATTAACTGAACTAAACTATTAACTGAATTGTAAATTACACTAACTGAACTATTAACTAAATTGTAAATTACACTAATTTTAACTAAACTACAATATAAATTGAACTGAA
>NW_014542925.1:664500-770352 GCF_000741045.1 Vigna radiata var. radiata | reverse complement strand
ATAAATTTGTGATAAAAAATGTTGTTTTAAAAAATTAATTATTATTTTTTATGTGAACAGTTATTTTTATTAATATTTTATTATTAAATAAAGTTTTCTTGACAAGATGAAACAATTGAACTGAAATTAGAGAAGAAGTAAGAGTAAATACAGTTCTCACAGTTAACTGAACTGTAACTGTTATAAGTTCAGTTTTTAAAAACTGAACCATAAGATAGTATATTAACTGTTACTAGAAATGGATGAGTTAGTTTTAGTATAATATAGTACAGCAGTACAGTACAGATCAGTTATTTTTGCCCAGCCCTAATTACAAGACATATTTTTCTTTCATAATTGTAAGACATCATTTTTTGTTTTTCTCTTTCTACAGTTTGGAAACCTTTAAATTTCCTCTAAAATCATTAACTCTGACAAAATCCAAGTTTATAAGAATCATTGGTGCAAATAAGCTGGAAAAGTTAAATATGTCTTACAATAATCTCATTGGTGCAATTCTCAACATATCATTGAAGCTTCTTTATAGGTCGTTCATATTTCTGCATTCAATTCAATTTGAAGGAAAAATTCCACCCTTTTTACTGCAGGCTTCAAAGCTCAAGCTCTACAAAAATAAATTTTCAAATGTTTCATTCATTTGTGATCAAAGCATATCTGCAAATTTGTTCTCTTTAGATTTATCAAACAATCAAATGAAGGGACAATTGCCAAACTGTTGGAAATATGTTGATAACTTATTGTTTCTTGATTTAAGCAACAATAAATTGTCACGAAAGATTCCTGTGTCCATGGGCAGCCTTGTTAACTTGAAAGTCTTGGTTTTAAGAAACAATAACCTAAATGGGTGAATTACCTTTCACTTTGAAGAACTACAACAATTTAATTATGGTGGATGTGAGTGAAAATATGTTGTTTGGTCCAATACCATGATGGGTTGGAAAATGTATGCAGGAATGCAATCACTTCAGTGGACATCTTCCAGTTAATCTTTGTTATTTGAAGCTTATTCAATCATTGGATCTTTCAAGGACTTACTTATCGAGAGGTATTCCAACATGCTTAAAAAGAATTTGACTGTAATGTCTGAAAAGATCATCAAAAGAGAGGTGCAACTCTAAATCAGAAATATTGGTTTGTCAATCTTACTTACCATGAACCTTATGCTCATTTTTTATCCATTTCTGATAAGGAGAAAAGTTTCTTTAACAACTATTTTTTGACAACTTTTTAACAACACATACGTGATAATTTGTGAATGGTCTGTTTTAATTTTTTTTTTAAATAAATTTAAACAGACTAATAAAATGGTGACACGTGCCCTGTTGTAAAAAAGTTGTTAAAATATCAGGATCCTTCTGATAATTATAGACTTAACATAACATGGATTTGGAAAGGTGTGGAACTGTCCTTTTCAGATCCAAAGTTAACAAGATTATATTTACATCCTGTACGCTAACAAGTACGCTAACAAGATTCTGCTTACACCCTTTGTGCCAACATCACACCAACCTCACTCACTCAAACTCATCTTCACTACTCCACACTCTCTTTCTCTTTCTCTTCTTCCTCACATCAAATTCAAAACAAACAAGAAAGAGAGAAAGAAAGAAACATGAAACCCAACGACAACGTGGCAATACTGACCAAGATAGACTTTGAGGTTAGTAGCCTCTCCCAGTTCTCATCGCCCTATTCTCCCCGCCGGCCCGTATGCTACGTCCAAAGCCCTTCCTGCGACTCCTCCCACGACGGCAAGAAGACCACCAACTCCTTCAACTTCAGCCCGCTCCAAAGCCCATTGGGCTTTCCGCCCCACTCCCACTCCAACTCCTTGTTGGGCCACCACTCTCGTGAGTCGGCCTCCACTTGCTTTTCCGGCTCCTGCAAGAGCAACTCCACCAACTGCAAGGGCCCATGGAGGCCCTGGAAGATTAATAGTTGTTTAATGTTCAGAAATTTTTATATATTTTGTAGTGATTATAATATTTTATGAAAATAAAAAAAATTAAAATTTAGTAAATTTAAAAAATTTAAAAGAATAAATAACCTAAAATGAAACTAATAAAATTTAACGTATTCAAATATTTTTAAAATTATAAAATTGTATGTCCTATATTTTTGTATTTGAGTATAATTTTAGACTTATGTGGTTTTGTAAGAACCTAGAAAATAGAATATTAAAGTAGATAGACGTTTTAAAATAATAAGACAAAGTATTATATTTTAAATTAATTCGACAATATAAATAGAATTTATGAAAACTTTTCTCATCACATAAAACATCGATTATCTCTCTAAAACTTTTCCTCTTAGCTCTCTCTCACTTCTCTCTACCTTTTCTTACTCCTTGATCTTTTGTTTGACGATAAGGAGGTTCTTAGAGCATCACAGCGAAGTACTCTTCACTTCCATCCGATTGGTTCTTTTGTTTAGAGCAAGTAAGTTTCTATCATTTCTCCCCTTCCATTCTCAATCTTTTGATCATGGATGTAAATCTGTTTTTGCGTGTATCAAGAGTGTTTCTCCCTTGATTCTTAGTCAATTTGGGGTTCTAAGGTATGTTTTCGATCATCAATTGGTGATTTGTAGGCTTTTCTAAATTCCTTGTGGTAAAAGCAACGATTGTGGAATTTTAGAGCTTTCGTAGTTCTCCCTGAGGTAAGGGAAGCTAATTTTCTTTTCATATGTGTAGTAAGATGTGTGAAATCTATTAATTGGTTAGTTTGTGATTATATGATAGTTGGTGATTTTAAATTGGGGAAAAATAATGAGTGATTGTGATTTATGATGTATTTTGAGAATTATGAAGGTTTGATTGTTGTCGTAAGTTACTGCATGATGAACTGAATATGTTGTTGAGATAAAATTGTATGAATAATGATGGTTGTGAAAATATGAAATTAGAGTACAAATCGTGGCTTAAATTGATGGTTGTTGGTAGGTTAATTTTTGGAATGACGAGTTTTAGGAAGAATCTGCAGTGTGGTAAAGGTTCTAGGGTCTAGTATAATTGTTATAGGTCCTAAAATAATTATTGTATGAAGTTAGGTTGAGAGAGAGTAATTGAGTTAATTTTATACTTGTTTAAGAATGAAATTAGGGGTTTTGATAGGTGACTTTTTGAGTAAGAGGTTGATTGGCCAAATTAGAAGTTTGGAGATTGTTTTGAGGTCAATTAGGACTTCTGAGAATTGCCAAACCAGATAAAATCTAATGTATAATGCAGTAATTGGTGAGGACTTGTTGGGTGATTTTGAGTTCAATTAAGGAGGTTTTGAGTAGTGGATCTATAAAGGAGCATGCTTGTGGTGAACGGGTCGGTTTAGGGTCTATTGTTGAGTCATTTGAGACTTGTTTGTGCAGTAAGTTCATTGAAATGAGTGTTGAAAGAAGTAGAAATTAGTTTGGGTGACTGAGAGGAGTGAATTTGGTTTGGAGTGGTCAAATTGAGCTAGAGGTGGATTCTATCAAGTTTCTTGGTGTTTATAAGGTCCTAGAAAATAGTAGAAGTTGGGGGTAAAGTAGAGCTGTCAAAGCGGGCCATCCAACCTGATCTGACCCGGCCCACCACGGGTTGATCACTTAGTGAGTCAACCCAACCCGACTCATTTATTAGCGAGCCAGAAAAATTCGAACCTGACCCCACCCACCATGGGTTGGTGGGTAACACTGGCTCACTTAATTACAATTTTGTTTTAAATAAAAAAAATTACAAACTTTCTATAATTCAAATCTAAACAAATTTCACTGCCAACATGAGCGTTTAATTAATTTTGAAAATAGGGAACTTAAATAATTTTTTCAAGAAAAAAAATAATAAATATTTTTTTATAAAATTAAAATTAAATTTTAATAAAATAAATTAGGTAGGTAGGTTGGTGGGCCAACCTGGTCCACCACGGGTTCAACCCGGATGAGCCGGGTTTAAATGAGCTAGGTTGAAATCTGAATTGCATAAAAAAATATATAATTTTTTCAAACTCAACCTGACCCGAACTCGTGGTGGACCGGGTTGGCCCACGGGTTGTGACCCATTTTGACAACTTTAGGGTAAAGTGCTCAAGGTCACCTAGAAAGTAGTTTTGCATCTTTCATGGCGCTGAGCACCAACTTCCCAATGCCTGGGTGCTAACTTAAGGTCATCTGAAAGTAGTTTTATTTTGTTTGATACAGTATAAAGTTTTTATTTTGTAGTTAGGTTTTATTATGTTATAGGTTATCTTTTGAGCCCATTTAAAGGCTTCGTTCATTAAATGAAAAGAAATCCCGTTTTATGAGAGTGGCGCAAAGCCCTTTTTTTTTATCCAAAAGAGAAATATTTGTACTATGTGTGGAGTAGTTCATTCAGAGCGTTACGTGATAGTTTATTTAACAAAGTGGTATCAGAGCTTTATGCTATGTGTATCGAGAGAGAAAAAAGAGAGAAAGGAGAGTCAAACACTTTAAGGTAAAAAGAGAGTGCTTGAGTTTTTTGTGTGAGAGATATGGAAAAGATAGTCAATGGGATGTATGTGCCACAATTGTCGGAAAAGACCAATTACGACAATTAGTCTTTGCAGATAAAGGTTCTTCTTGGATCCCAAGATGTATTGGACATAGTGAAGGACGGGTACCATGAACCCGTAGATGATGAGCATCAGATAGTGACTGTTATACTTTAAAAGATACGAATGAAAGACAAATCAGCATTGTATCTTCTGTATAATGCAGTGGATGAATCGGGATTTGAGAAAATAGCTAATGCAAAGTCAACAAAAGAAGCATGGGAAATTTTGAAGGTGACATACAAAGGAGATACCCGCGTGAAGCAGGTTCGAGTTCAAGCGCTCAGAAGAGAGTTTAAACATATAAAGATGGATAAAAAAGAGGGAGTTGTCGAGTTTATAGCTCGAGTGTAGAAGATAGCTAACCAACTCGGAATGAACGAAGAAGAGGTTCCTCCTAACCGGGTTGCGGAAAAGATCTTGAGAAATTTGATGGATGATTTTGAAAGTATTGTGGTCACTGTTGAAGAGACAAAAGATTTGTCATTTCTCACTGTGGAGGAGTTAGCTGGGTCATTAAAGGCCTACGAATTAAGGAAGAAGAAGAAAAAGAGGGAACCCGATGGTCAAGCACTACAAGCAAAGTTTGACTCGAATGAAACTCAAAATACTCAAAGCGGAGGTCCTGGAGGCAGAGGACGAGGAGGCCAAGGACGAGGACGAGGTGGACGTGGTCGAGGCAATGAAGAGCAAACCGGTCAGCAAAAATGGCATGATCGAGGATAAGGGAAAGGTCGAGGAGATCGGTCAAAAGTGGAGTGTTTTAAATATGGCAATCACGGTCACTATTCAAATGAATGTAGATCAATGAAGTGTTATAGCTGTGGTAAGCTCAGTCACATTACAAAATTTTGTCAAGCTGAGAAGAAAAGTGAGAGAAACCTTCTTACAGAAAAAAAAAGATGAAGAAGAGATAGGAATTTTGTTGACGTCATAGATCTCAGAGTTGAAGGTGGAGAATTCAGATGTTGGACCATGGTTGAAATCAAAAGGCGAGAAGATTTCTACCAATTCAATATGGTATATAGATACTAGAGCAACCAATCACATGTGTGGAGATGAATCTCTATTTGATGAACTCACCAAGGTGGAGGTTGGATTTTTGTCTTTCAAAGATGATTCCAAGGTGGTTGTGAAAGGGCGTGGAACAATCCGACATATGCAGAAAGATGGACGAGTTAGAGAGATGAGGGACGTTTACTATGTTTCCGAGTAAAGGAGTAATAATTTAAGCATGGGTCAGATAATTGAGAAAGGTAATTCAATTTTTATGAAAGACTAGGTATTGTATTTAAATGATAAGCATGGTCGTCTAGCAACCAAGGTAAAAACGAAGAAAAGTCGATTGTATGAACTACAATTGAAAGTCTTGCATAAAAAGTGTTTGAAGCAAGATATGACTAGTAAAAACTTGGATAATGTCATTGATGAGATAATGTGATATGTTTGTTAACAAATGCAGAAGATGAAAAATTTAAAACTATGTCATCTCAAGAATTAAGGAAGGTGATTGGAACGAAGGAAAGAAAATTTTAAGTTTTTTAAAATAAGAATTTCATGGTGCATTTAAGTTGATGTTGTGCGTTTCATTAAAATCTGTAACAGTTGTCTTTATTTTCATTTGTTTAGTTTCTGGTAAGCTTTTCTTATTTTGTTTGATACGGTAGAAAGTTTTTATTTTATAGATAGGTTTTAGGTTTAAACCTCTTTTTGGTCCCTAAGTTATGAGCGGATGTTCAGTTTAGTCCCCGCTTTAAAAAATGTAAGCCTTTGGTTCCTAAGTTATAAAAAATGTATCAAATGAGTCCTTTTCTGATGTTCATGGTCAAAGTACAAAGAGCAATCTAAAGTGCTGTTATTATTAAGAAACAAATCAGAGCAATCTAAAGATGTAGCAGTTGTTAAGAAACAACCAAAAACAGTATTTCAAGTCAAAAAAGGACTCATTTGATACATTTTTTATAACTTAGGAACCAAAGATTTACATTTTTAAAAACGGGGACTAAACTGAACATCCGCTTATAACTTAGGGACCAAAAAGAGGTTTAAACCTAGGTTTTATTATGTAATAGATTATCTTTTGAGCCTATTTAAAGGTTTCGTTCATTAAATGAAAAGTAACCCCACAGTTTTTTGAGAGTGGCGCAGAGCCCTTTTTTGTTTTATTCAAGGTTTAATACCTTCCTCGGTCCTCGTATTTGTATAAAAATCTCAGTTCGGTCCTCAAGTTTTGAACTGTCTCAATTGGGTCATAATTTTTGTAAAAATGCACACATTTTACCCCAACCGTTAACTGATCTCAAACGGCGTTAAGTTTAGCTGACATGGTATGCTNACNTGTTGGCTTAATCCCTTCTTGGTCCTCGTATTTGTGTGAAAATCTCAGTTCGGTCCTCAAGTTTTGAACTATCTTAATTGGGTCATAATTTTTGTAAAAATGCACACATTTTACCCCAATCGCTAACTGATCTCACTGTGCAACAATTATCTTCTGCTATCAGTGGAATAAATAGCTTAAAGGCTGGTGATGAACCTATAGGTTACGAGATTGGTTCATTTTCAGAAAAGGCTGTGAGACTTATTGCACTGGTTACGCGAGTTTTCCGGTGACTTTATTTTTTGAGTCGACGAGATAATCTATGTAAAATCCCTGATTCTCAGAGAGATGAATAAAATCCCTAATTCAAATAAACTAAATAATAGGCATTATGCCACGCGAAACACTACTTTTTTTAAAAAATAATTCATATAATTAAATAATACACGTCAGCATGTCCTCTGGCTACCACGTCAGCTAAACTTAACACCGTTTGAGATCAATTAACGATTGGGGTAAAATGTGTGCATTTTTACAAAAATTATGACCCAATTAAGACAGTTCAAAACTTGAGGACCGAACAGAGATTTTTTCACAAATACGAGGACCAAGAAGGGATTAAGCCAACACGTCAGCATACCACATCAGCTAAACTTAACGCCGTTTGAGATCAGTTAATGGTTGGTGTAAAATGTGTGCATTTTTACAAAAATTATGACCTAATTGAGACAGTTCAAAACTTGAGGACCGAAATGAGATTTTTACACAAATACGAGGACTAAGGGAGGTATTAAGTCTTTTCTCAAAAGAGAAATATTTGTAGGTAGGAGTTCTTTTAGAGGATTACGTGATAGTTTATTTATCAGAATTGATTTCTGTTTTGCATTCTCTCTACACTTTCTCTTGGGCTGAGTTACGTTATTTCTTTCTTACATATTTTTGTTCTCTACAATTATGGAAATGGTTCATAGCACTCTTTTGTTTTGTGAGCATTCATTTTAATACCATTGAGAGCATTTTTTTTTATCCCTCATTTATTATTTTTTCTGGTGTGTGTGGTTGAAAGTTCCCTGTTATACTGTTCCATTCATCAACCAAACATTTTAACTTTTATTTTTACTCATTAATTTTATTTTGATCTAACTTATAAATTTTTCTGCTTTCTAAATAGCATCACTGTTTTTGGTAGGCAAGAGGTTAAGAATCTGCTGGGTTCTAATCATATATTGCACGATGTTTAGAATGTTTAAACTGAGTTTGAAGGAATTGATTGGATCATAGTACAAACTGCCAGTTGCACAGTTTGGCTAACGGAAATTATTTTACCTTCGTTTTTCATCTTGTTTATTACTATCAGGTTAATGACCTATTTTCCATCATTGGTGATGTCTTTGGGTTTTTATTCTTTGTATGATGATGTGTTAATAATTTTTTTTGCAACTTTTTAATAATATAATACGTGTTATCACTTTATTAATATGTTTAAATTTATTTTTAAAAGAATATTTAAAACAAATCAATCGTAAATGTAAAAAAGTTGGAAAAAAAATTGTTAAAGGAATTTTTTCGGTTATTGGACGGTACTTCATGTGGCAATGCAAGTATGCAATAAAACATGTAGTTATTCCCTATGCACCCACACTTTAAACCTTGTACTGACCTGGTTTCAAATTAATAATATTTATTTTTCTCATTTAAAAAATATTAAATAACTAAACATGGGAAAAACAATTTGAGATTAAAATTATACATTGAACATTATAAAAGGAGTAAAAATATAATTAATATGGGTGAGGTCAGTTCATTCTTGCTCAATGGCTAAGGCAAGTAGGATTTGGACATAAGCCCATTTACCAATTGGGCTTTCTTCAAGGATCAAGGCATAACTGATGGCTACATTTCTTAGTAGATTTTTTCTTCTTACATATTCACAATTTATAACTCTAGTCACGTCATTTTTAAAATAATCATTTTACTTTTTGTAAAACTCATTTATTCTCAAAATATTTCCAAATAAGTTTTAGAAAACTTAATTTCTAGAACAGTATTTTCATAATAGAACTTTTAAAATAGAATTTTTAAAATAAATTTTCTGAAAAACATAAAATACATTCTTCCAAATGATTTTTTCAGAACAAGTATTTCAAGACTAACTTTTTTTTCTCCTTTTAGAGAGTACGGTGACAATAAGAAGAATATTTTAATCTTGTTAATGTTAATACAGGAATCCAGATAATAATCACAAAAATGTTGAAGAAAAACCCCTTTTGTACTTGTTTATTTATCATAATTGCTGAAAGCAACTGTTTGAATACAGTGTTGCAACGTGCAAAGCAGCAGAAATATTATTTACTTAATTATTTACTCCAAAAAGGTAAAAGTGCACAGTTTATATATAAAAAAAGCCATAGGCTTTTAAGAACAATTTTGGGATTTGGTGAGCAACATAAATTTTAAAAGAAAAATAGTGAGTTCGAAAAAAAATTACACTTTTCCATCCCTTTAGGATATATTATTTTAATATTATATGCTGTCTCATCTGTTTCATTCCTTTTATCTCCCTTTTCCTTTTCAATCATACAGTTTTATTTTCTACTCATGCTAGACTCAACGTTTTTATCATAATGTAAAAAATTGCAGAATATTAAGAATATTCATAATAGATGTTACAAAATATTAATTTCAGCTCTTTATTTTTTCCTTCCTTGGAAAAAATGCCATGCCCATATTTGGTTTTATATAATACAACATTCAATTGACACAGGACTAATAAATGTATAGCTACAAGGACAAAGTTGATGAGCATGCACATGCAAAATGGTTTATGCAATCAGAAACTACTGGTACAAACAAACAGATAAAAACATAATAGAATCATCTCTGTGAAAAACAATACCAGTAAACTTTAAAACCATTGAATAGTAACACACTGAAGCAATCATTCAGAAAAAAAGAAGAAAAATAACAAGTCTGTGGATAGCAAACAGAAAACTGAGGAACCAAAGCTTTCATGTACGTAAGAGACAAAAGGTAGCAGGGTGACCATATATATATATATATATAATTCCTTTATTTTGTTTACCTTATTAATCTTTTTTAGCTAACATCTAAGAGAAAAGTTAATATGAAATCTTAGATTAAAATCTCCGAACCCTTTTGAATTTTTGCTGTGATCAGTTGAAAAACAAGGCACATGATGAAGGGTGAGGCCTAAAAGAAATTTTCCCACTTGCAAAAGATGAAAGGAGTGGGCTCTCATCCTTTAATCATTAACCTACTCAGTGTGATTTTGAATGAATAAAGTCTCTAGAAATTGTTTTAACTGTTAAAATCTTCTGTTCCTCAGCTTTCTGTCCCATCCACCAATATTCCAAAGGGAACGTGGGACTCCTTCTGTGTGCTTCCCATCAAGCAGCAAGCACTCCCACATATACAATCCCATTTTTCTTCCACTAATTTTCCTCCCTCACTGCTATGCGAAATGACAGGTAAAGTAAAAGAGAAAGAGAAAAAAAAGAAAAAAACTAGAAACAAGAAAAGTGGTTTTGTTATCTCAAATCTCCCCCACATGACATATTTGAAATCCGATGATGACCTGCACCTATTAAAAGGTTCTTGTGAGGAAGGTGCTGCATGCTTCCCATTCAAGATATATATATATATATATATATATATATATATATATATATATATATATATATATATATATATATATATAACCTTCTCCAATTAGATGCTTCAAATGAGGTGGAAATCGGTGGTGTTATCAGCGCTCCAGTCAAAGATATGGAATGAATCTAAAGCGTTGGATTTCATTTGGTGATCATCAAGACCTTGTGGTGGAGACATTAGGTTTAGTGACTGAGCTTTTTCTATTTCTGCAAACTCTGCAAACAAACCCTGATCAAGTTGTTGTTGTTGGTAGCTCTTAATATTGGATATTGGCTTATAAGGGAGTCCAATGTCACTGAAATCTCCATCTTCCTGAACACATGCACTGTTATTCACATTATTGCTGTCACTGTTGCTCTCCTCCTGCTGCTCTTCATCGTTTTGGGGACTGGTTTCTGCATTTTTTGAAGCACCAAAGTTGTTGCCCTTGGATGAAGGTTGGGATCGAGAAGAACCAGCGAGAGAATTTCTGTGAGTTGGCCATGGATGGTTGTGCTCTGACGTGTAAGTAATGACCAACAGGTTTGGATCTGTTCTGCTTCTCTCAACTTGTTTTCTTGCAGGACAACCCTTTGAGCTGCTGCATCTATAGTAACCCCTACATGTGGTAACAAGAGAGAGAGAGACAAACATAAGAACACAAACATGATATTGAGGAAGACCAAGAATTACTGCATCTGCACCAATGACATAATGTTACGTACCATAAAAATAAATTGCTTTACGTGAGTACAGTAAATTTCTTCCAGTGTAAAACATTTGCTTTACGTACCATAATCTTAGTTTTATCTGTTCAAGTGTCATTTTTCTATTGGAGGGTATAATCAAAATAAATTAACACCTGATTTAGATTTTACTGCAAGATTGCAATATTTGTTTGTGGCGTTTTCATGAACAATTTTGCTAGTTTTACAAAGAATTTAATTGAATGTAATATAACATTTTTATGTAGTCATTCAATATAGTTGAATTTATAATAATTCTTTTGAAAGTATAATATTTAATTACCTCATTTATTAATTAGGTAACTATTGAAAATAAATTACGCTGATAGTATAAAGAATTCAACTCTTATATATATATATATATATATATATATATAATATTTTGTCATCAAACATTGATGACAATGTCAATTCACTAACCGATCATACTCTCAATGTAATTATTAAAAATAATAGTATCTTTTCTCTATCATAATAGTTTGTGATTAGAGTGTTGTGTATAGCCTTTTTTTTTTCTCTAAACGTAATAATACTAAAAGCAAAGAAAAGTTTGAAGTGAAAAATTAAAATCACATATATTAATTGAAGTCGTGTGAGTTTACCAAATAGTTTAATATAAAAGAGTAAACACAATATTATTTTTCTGCTTTTTCTTGGGACAAACTTAAGTGTGGCACTTTAAATGATTATTATATAGTGGTTTGATTAATCAAATTCAAAGCTTTACCAATGTTTCTATACTGGACAGATTAACAAAACAAAACTACAATTTTAATTAACAAAGCATACAAAAACCTAAAATTGGTCACTTTATTACGTGCTATGTTTGTTTAAAGAAGTTAGGGGAAATCTTGATTAAAATACCTTATCTCTTTCCGAGAAAGATTACACTATTCCAATAACTTACCTTGGATATGGAGAACCTTTAATGGGTTTCTGACCATATTTTCTCCAAGCCCAGAGATCAGAAGGGACTACCTCGCCACTTTGTCTGCTATTTGGTGCAGCTGGTGCAGGAACACAAATAGATTTCTTTGCCAGACTCTTCCTGCAATTACACAACAGTATCATACTCCTTAAACTTTAACTAAAATCCTTAATTTCATGGAGTTACAATATGTTTAATATATTGTATATAACTATTTTTTCCCTGTCTTTTTGTCACATTATTTAACCTATGCTTCTTTTCTCTTTCCTATTTATAGAAGTATTCTGAAAAGCAGTTATAAAAATATAATTCTCAATTATACGTGTCTCCTTAATAGCTACACGAGGGTGTTTAATCTTTCTGGTTTAGAGTTAATTCCACTGAAAAAGTGGAAATTTTGTGGAAAAGAAAAGGGATATGGTTTTTATCCGATGATCAAAGGAACAGAACATTTCAGGTGTGTTCGGAAGAAAAGTAGTTTACGATAAGCTTTCTTGAAAGCTCAGTATGTGACTGCTATGGTGACACACCTATATAGCTAGCTCTACTTTTCAGGTGGATTAACCCTGCTAAAGGCATCGATGCACCATGTTTAGTCTTAATCACAATGAACTGTTCCCAACATGAAACTAATCATAATCCTCTTGGTTTTTATGACCAGATGCAGTCAACCAAACATATCAGGAAAATAAGACAAAATAGTTACCTCACTCACTCATGCCAAACCCTACTTTATTACCTCACCATGCTTTCACTGAAATTTAAGTTCCCAAAAATGACTCTGATTAATTCCGTTTGGAAAATCTATGATGCCAACATAAAACTGTAATTAAACTCAATTCTTGGAAGCAATTCTCCATTTAATTCAGTATTATAATTTACTATTTGACTAATCAATTAACTAATATACCTCACCTTCTCTTAAGACATGGATTCTGTGGAGGTGAGATCTGCATTTCTTTTGTGTTGTTGTTACCCACCAAGCAATCATCTTCAGAAGTCTTCACATTAATCATGGTATCACCAAAAACCACACCAGAAGGCTTGAGTGCCCTTGACAAAGATTCCACCAATGGCGACATGGGTAACTTATCATTGGGGGGAGAGATCTGAGTCATGTTTGCCAATATGCTATTACAAGGCCTTCTCGTGCCATCATCCTCAAAAATCGTTTCTTTCAAAACACAGCTGTTTCTACTACTACTAGTACTAGCAGCAACCCCACCACCAAAAAAAGTTGCTTCTTCCAATGCCCCAGAACTGCTAATTTCTGCAGAACTTGTTGCGCTGTTAAAGCAAGCAGGCAATTCAAGCTGGTGTAGAAAGGGATCTCTCGTGTTTGAGAATGGATCACCAAAGTTGCCATCAAACCCTTCCAAAACGGAAGAGAACTGCCAGTGATCGAGAGAGAAAGGAGCACAAGCTTTGGATGATGAAGTTCCCATGCTGCAACTGCCATATGATGCACCACTAGCACGAATTATGTCACTCAAATCACCTTGATAGTTGTCCATAATTGGGTGAAGGATGTTGCACATGCTTTTTCCTTAGTGAAAATTCTTCAAGCAGCAGGAAATTAAGAGTGGCATGTTTTGGAAATCTAGGATTTTTTGATAGATGTTTTTGGATGAAGAGGAAATGAGATTTATTGTGGCTACTAAGGGGCAAGAAAAAGCAAATGAACAGGTTTCGGAGGTTGAAAACTGACTGTTCCTTTCTCCAAATACACACAGAAGAGAATTGAAAAACACAGACGACGCTGACTTTTAACACAGCTTCTCCAAGCGCTCCCATTCATACGCAACTATTTCATTAAATAAATAACAAGAGAACAACAATTTTAGGACTATTAAAATGGATGTTGTTGAGGTCGGATATAACAAACAATATTTCTTACATACACGTTAGTTAGGTTATACTGTACTTTAATTATTAATTAATGTGTATTTATCACTCTTGTGTTTCCTTTCTATACGTGTTCAACAATAAAATAATATAATACTTTTTCTTAATTTTAGTAAAACCATTATATAGTTTTATTATTATTTTATCCAATTCTCTCTCTCTAAGATAATAAACGGGTATGATAAAAACAAATGAAAATATTATTAATTATTCGACAAGTATATAATGAATTGTTCTTTTCAAAATCGACACAGATAAAAGAGATGGAGTGAGTAGTAATTAAAAAAACAAATAATGTATTTATTTAATATTAAATGCATGTCTTACTCAATATATTATTAATTAATAACAGTATAATGGGATTATGTTTTGTTAATATAATTAATTATGTATTCCTTTATTTCTATTTTTCTCTCTGTTAATGAAAAATTACGGAATGGTCACCTCTCCAAAACAATAAAAGAGGCGACAAGTAGCCGCATTTAACGGAGAAACGTTTCGCATCATTCAATTTATCTCTTCGTTTTTTAATTGACACCTATTTATATGCATATTTTTATATTCTTAAATACATATTAGTATACTTAATATATCTTTGCTACTTAAGATTACACTCAAAACGAGACCACTAGAACAAAAAAAACAAAAAAAAATATATTCAAGGTCGCCAAAAATATAATTTAATTTATGTAATTTTCTTTTATTTTATTCTAGTTTAAGAGTCATAAAAAGGAGAAAAGTATAAATAAACTACTTAAATGTTAAAAAGGTGACAAATTATGATTATAATTCAAACACTAGCAATGCTGCAAACAGAAGAAATGATAAAACCAGTGATGAATGTTATAATTTGGGTTGCTTTTATAGTTTTTTTTACTAATTTCTATTTTATCTTTTATAATTTATTTTTCTACAATTTATTTTCTTACAATTTATATTTTGAGTTGATCACTTTAATCCATCTTCATTTTCTTATTTTTCTTTGTGACCTTTCACTTTTCATATACTATTCTATTGTTATATATAAAAAATACAAAAATATGATTGTTAAAAAAACTGTTCAATTTTTTTTTAATTAAAGTCAATAACAAAATAGAATATAATAAATTGAACATATTTATAAAATTAATCTATAATATCAGTGGTTTACACATTAATTTCATCTTAGTTGTAAAATCCTATCATCAACCCATTCTAAGTTAGATTAAAAATCAAGCCAAAGTATTTAAGAAACAATCATATTATTAAAATAGATGAAAAGTTAAAATGTCTTTAGTGAAGCAACAAAATATGAAATGGGTCTAAAATGAGATGCATTAAATAATAATTTAGGCTTTCAATATTTTAATTTCACATAATTTTTCTATATATGTATTTAAAAAATTCAATGTTCAATAACTATTTATTTATTTTGTATTAAGTTCACACGTAAATATTTATTATTAAGTTCAATAGTGAACATTTATTATCTTTTTTCTTAACTAACTTTTTAATTTTTTAATTATGTTTTTATATATTTAGATTATCTTATTTTTTTTTATTGAAGATCTGATTGATGGAAGAAGAATAAGAAGAAAATTTTAAAAATTTTCATAGCAAGTTAATTAAAATAGATAATCAGTACTTATTTATTAGAATATTTAATCGAGTCATAACTTTTACTCCAGCAATGTTAAAAGAACTTGTTAATTCCAACATTTACATTTAGCATTATTAAACCTTACTCCATAGATGATAATATGTTAATAATATTAAATTTGTGTTGTGTCACTTTAAATTATGACGCTAATTTATTAGTTTATTAGGGTTGACTTTTGAAGATTGATTAAGTTGATACTATTTTTTCAATAACTTTTAAATCGAATTTTTATTAGAGTAATTTACTTTTGTCCAAGCTTGTGCTAGTAAGTTTTTCATTTTAAAGACGAAATTAAATAAAATTTATTTTTAATATTAATTTAATTTATGTTGGTGTGACAGTCGATAATGACAACAATTTTAAAAACAGTTTTTCATCTTCTATCTCTAGTGAAAATAAAACAAAAAAAAAATTATAAAAAAAAATTGTAATGGATGAAGGAGATCAATCGTAAAGAATGAGTGTAGACGAAAGAGATAAGTGTATATGTAAATGAAGGAGATTTATATGAAAAATGAAAAGAGAATCCTATGACTAGAATAATTTTTCATCTTTAAATCTAAGTCTTTGGAATTAAGAATAATCTTCGGTACATATTTGTTAATACAAAATCACATGAATTCATAACATATAAATTGGTTCAACAAAATTGATATTAATTTAAATAAATATTAAAATATATTTTATTAAAATCATTAATACTAATTTAAATAAATAAATAAAATTAGTGTTAGTCTAGTAGGTTAACTTACTTATATAGAAATACTATAAATAAATAATATTAGTGTTAATTAGGCTAATGGTTAGCTTCTAATATTTATTTGGTTAGTGTTAGTCTAACACAAATATTTTTATTTATCATTAACAAAAGTTAGAAATAGTTAGCATTGGCTTAGAATTAGCTAACCGAACTTTATTAGTGTGCAACATTAAACTGATGCTACTAGACTATGTTAATTTGATACTATAACATAAATACTTTTAATAATTATGAAGTTAATGTGGCTTAGAGTTAGCTAAACCAAATGTATTATTGTAGTAAGTATTGACTTAAATGATGTACACATTTTACATGATATGAAATTAAATTTACAAATAAATTTACATTTTTACCTTTTAAAAAAAATAATTTTTTTATCACTTTAATAATGTTCTATTTTGGTCAATTCTATTATTTGAAAGCTAATTTGATACTTTATTGTAGTGAAAAGATGGAGGGTTTGAATAGAACTTTAGAAAGTTTTAGAAAATTTCCGCAAGCTAGTCTAGTTAGACATTGAAAGCACATGTTTAATAGTGTTAAAAACAGGTTCACTAACAGTTTTGCAAAGTCTTAAGACAATGGCCTAAAGAGATAACTTAATATAAAAATCCAATGAACATTTAGTTTTATAATGACTCAGACTATGTTCAATTATTTTTTTTTAAATCCACAAAGGGTTATATAACACCTCAAATTTATGATGTTTCAAATAAGTTATAGAACTTGCAAGCTAAAAATTTAAAACTTTTTTTAATTGATGAAAACAAAAAAAACTTATTCATTTAATTTGAATTAAATTAAATAATAGTTAAAATCTAAACCATTAAAAAAAATCACAAAAATAGTTACATTATTAAATAAATAAAGTTGTATAATAACTCAAAAGTTTTCCAAAACCTCGTTAATCGTCGTTGTTTTACACATTAACTAGTACATTTATTGAATCAATTGTTCTCGTATAAACATCACACAAATATAAACAAGCAAGAGTAAGCTAACAGAATAAACATCAAAACATTAATACCAGGTATTATTAAAACTCAATCATCAAGTCAATATTATGATTCTATAACCAAAATCCATTTCAAAACATGTTACGCTAGTCAATCAATCTCAAATCTAATCTTTTATTTCAAAAACCAATCACGCTAACCTAAGACAACCTCTAAGACCATATGTTCTCCCCAAGGGTAAGTCACTCCAACGATAATCATAGCCAAACAATATCAAAACAAGCGTCATCCTTTCGTACTCTATCGTATCAAAACTTGTTCACCAAAACAGGACACTTGTTTACCAAACAGGATAGTTCAAGTTGTCCTCCACCGTAACTTTAGACCTATCTCAAAATGAACCACACCATCACCAGCATCCACTACAATCATATGTCATCTAAACACAAACCATGCCATGAACAACAATCACTACAATCATATTTCATCTTAAAACAAATCACGCTAATGCCAACAATCTCTACAACCATATGTCATCTCCCATACTCTACTACTCTAAACTTTTTTACTGAAATAGGGGATTTGAGTCATCTTCCATCATAACTTTGGACCTATCTCCCATGTTCCTCAAGGACTTATGAGTAAAAGTTCGATGTTGCTCACATTGGCACTATACTTAGCAAAAGTTAGAATCCTACAGGCGAAACATTAATCACTTTCTACCCCATCAAAAGAGGAAATGACAGTAATCAAATCTCAATCCCTTATACCGTTCCTCATAGGCGAAGAGAATAATCTCTTTTACTGCCTCTTAGAGACGAAAAAATCCACATTTCTATCCTTTCCCAAGAGGTAAGGTAGCACCCCAGATTAACAAAGTACGACAAGAAGACATATCACCTAAAATAGTTCATAACTACATCACGAAATTTACAACAACCACTCGACATTCAACAAAAAACTCAACCACACATCAAAGTTAACACTCAATGTACTAACCATTACATCTCACTTAAAAATAAAACTCAACAACATAGTACATCTCTCAATTATCCTTCCATTTGATTAAAACCTTGTACGTGAAAAAACTATATAATAACATAGTTGCCTGTATAGAAAAATTTGGATTAAGATGTTTAACTGAAACTCATGTAAAAATTGAAGCACCAATTAGTTATATACAATGCTTCATACTTAAAAGAATAAATATCACAAGGAATGAGCTTTAACTATCAGTGTTTGTTAGTGTCTTCACAAGCATTTTAATTATGCTAGTTTGCAACATTAAAAACAAGCAAATATAGCTGATATATTCAACAACACAGAGTTAGTTGCTTCCCCAAACTTTAAATGCAGATTGGTTGCAATCTTTGTTCAAGTAAGCAATGAAACGTGCAAAAGTGATCATAGGTAGATAAAATAAACTCTAGGAAACAAGAATAATAAAGATCCCATACTCAATTTACAATAATAATTATGAACCTCCCCAATATATCTTCCCTGTTTATATATTATAATTTGTTGAGATTGTTGATAAGGGAAGCACTAGTTTAGCTAAGCCTTAATCTCACAGTGTTCTGGTTTTTGATGATGACAACACATTATTAATAACACAGGTATTGTTATGTGTTACATGTTCAAATCTTTATTGTGAATGATATCTTGAAGAACATATTTGTGTTGATTTTCATATATGTACGCATATTCACTGATTTTATACTTGATACATAACTTGTGATTGCATAACAAATGTTTCAGAAAAGAAAAACCACATGCACTTTGTTGAACTTATATTGTGTGGCAAAACTGCAAGTTTTAAGTCAACTTCATTATGAAGTAAGTCGATTAAAACTCGTGACTTTGCACAAAATTTTAAAAACAACGTTGTGAGTAATTTTGCAATGAAAAGTTTTTCAAAACTGATTTGAAGTGTTAAAGTCGATTGCATGCGCAGGAAATTCGACTTAGTTAGTTAATGTTTTGAAATTTTATTAATGTTGGTGAACTATAACGGCTATATTTCAATTCTATGTTCAAGCATTATATGCAAGTCAACTGAATTAAATGCGTAATCAAGTTGGTTGTTATGACTGCTGCTAATTGTTTTAACTGTTATAACTGTCTGATGACAGTCGACTACATTAGTGACAAAGTCGACTACATGAGCGTCTGTTTTATAGAAAACTATAAATAGACGTGATTTTGTAATTCACAAAGAATTTGGATGTTCTAACAATTTCATTTGATGTTTCAGACTGTGATCTTTGTGAATACGCTCCAAGAACTCATTAAGAAGACGAAGGAGATCTTTCTTTGAAGAGTTTCTTTAGGACGAAGAAATTTGTGCTTACTATTTAATCAAATTATCAAATTCTGCACTACTGGTGTTCATCATATTGACCAAGACTTTTATCAATCTTTTGAAGATTGGATTGCCCTGTTGGGATTACAGGAAGAGAACTTGTGGAGTTCTGTACACTTTGAGGATTTTTCAAAGTGGGTTGAAGATTGCAGAAGAAGGGATATCTTGTTGCAGATCTTTGTGTCGCTGCCTATACTTTTAGTTAGAGGGTTAGAGAGATTGTCTATACTTTTGACGTGGAGGTCTCTATAGAAATCTTGTGTAAAAAACATGTCAATATAGTGCATTCGCTTCCTGGTTATGGAAGGACACTGGATGTAGGCATTGAGGCCAAACCAATATAAAAACTTTGTGTTTGCTTTCTCTTTCCATGAACTTTTTACCTTAGGTCGACTTTACATTCTGCGTAGTCAACTTTATTTTTTCGCTGCACTTAAACTTCTTATTCCTTGCGATTCAAGAAACTTTGTAAAGCTTTATACTTTGCGAAAAAGATTTTAAAAAGAGTCTGATTTTTGAACCTCACCAATTCACCCCCCCCCTCTCGGTGTTGAAACTAAGCCATCTTGTTTCCAACATAAGTCTAGTTCTTCTCTAATTTAAGTTAGAGGCTTTCATTAAATATTCAATGAAGTACATTTGAGTATTCTAACCACTCCTGGTGTCCCTAGTCACAATGGGTAACTATTTTTAACTTGACTAGTTGAGTTTCACCCACTCTTGGTTGCGTGGTATTTTTCACCACTCCTAGTATCCCTAGATGCTTTTAGTGTCTCCTTGACACACTATCTAGTGTAATTTAACTCACTCCTAGTTGTAGTTGTCCAACAGTAACCACCTGTTACTATGACCTTGACTGAGTTTAACCCATTCCTGGTTACTCAATATTCTTCACCACTCTTGGTATCCCTAGACAATCCTTGTATCCCTTGATATGCTGCCTAATTTAGCTTAACTCACTCCTGGTTGTCCTTGTCAACCTAGTAACCATCCGTTATTGTGACCTCGACTAAGTTTCATTCACTCCTAGTTCGGCAATATTTTTCACCACTCTAGTATCCCTAAACAGTCTTGGTATGCCTTGATACATTGCCTAGTTGAGTTTAACCCACTCCTGGTTGTCCTTGTCAACCAAGTAATCACCTATTACTATGACCTCGACTGAGTTTCACCCACTCCTAGTTATGCAGTATTTTTCCTCACTCATGGTGTCCTTTGTCAGTGAATAACTTTTGTTACCCTAGATTAGTTGAGTTTCATCCGCTTCTGGTCTCCACTAGACAATCCTAGTATCAACCTGATACACTGCCTAGTAATTTTTAACTCTCCCAAGTTAAACAAGTGTTTTCATTCTCTTCATAATTGTAATCAACTGATTGCTTACAAGTTATTAGACGATTACTCTCATAAGGAGGATATATGTTCAATACAATATTGTCTACAGACTCACTCAATGTTTTTCTCTTTTCTCTCTTCGTACAAATTGTAATCTAATAATGCAATTAAGCTTAAGAGTATTTCCTATTATTTCACTCTATCACTCTTTTTTCTCTCCTTATAAAAAATATGTATTACAATGAAACCTGAGAGAGCTTCTCTTTCTTGAGCTCTTCTCTTTCTCTCTTTTTATTCTCGTGTAGAAGGATTTGACTTTAATGGCTCAAAGAGATTACATTGATCAATTGTAACGATGATTTGTGTTTATTTTCTTTTTCTTTCCTTAATCATCATCTTTCTTCTTTTCTTGATCATCTATTTATGCACCTTTGATGATATAATCATGCATACGATGCTTGTTTTGAGATTTGATAATAATATGACCGTTGAACGAAGCTTGTCTTGAGATCCGATCTTTCATGGCTAATGTTGTAGGTGTTAGTCATAGGTTGGTGTCTTTTTGTCAGATCAAATTTGTTTTTCAAAACTTTATCAAAAGCATATTTAAATATTTATATTTGGCACGAATTTTGATGAACGAAACATTTTGCTTATATCTCCTAATGTTCATTTATGACTCTTATAACATAGAGCCGATGAATACTTGTAGTAGTTATCCCGCACAAGGTAGAGTAGATGTCTATACAATAGATATGTCCTTTTTCCTATTTACCCTGTTTTTAAACGTTGACCATTTAATGACATTCAATGCTTATTCAGAATAATCAAGGTTTTTATGTTTTCTACCGTTTACTCAGGATTTGATTGTTCGTGTTTTCTAGTGGAATTGCTAAAAATGAGGTTTTCATCGTTGACTTAGAGCATGTTTGGTATGTGGTATGGTTTAGCTTGCAAGAGACTTTTTCTTAGTTAGTGTTTGTTTAATAGATACTTGTTATCTTTAGGATTGCGTTTAGTGTGAATGTCTTTAATTATGTGTTTTGGAACAAGTTTTGTTCTTTTGATATGTATGTGCTAGACTCATCATTTAGTAGTGAGAGCTCGTCTAGTTTGGTTAGGTTATGTAGTTATTTCTAACTGACACATTTGGCACAATGTTTTCCATTTCATCGTTAGGTTATGTAGTTTGACACTTTTATCACGCTACGATATACTAAGAAAGCATTATATTGTCTAATATTTTGTAAACATTTTTTAGATTTTGCTTTCTTCAGCTAGAGCGTTTAACAAGTTTTTGTCTTCATCATTATTTTTG
Source organism: Vigna radiata var. radiata (assembly GCF_000741045.1). Taxonomy (NCBI): domain Eukaryota; kingdom Viridiplantae; phylum Streptophyta; class Magnoliopsida; order Fabales; family Fabaceae; genus Vigna; species Vigna radiata. Next base: position 747,891 of record NW_014542925.1, on the reverse strand, counting down.
AATGTTAGTTGAGACACTTGGGGATTTTACTAAAACATTGTCTCGACACTTCAACATCTTTATCCATTTGAGAGTTTGATTGTTTTCTATTTGGTACAATATTGCTTATGTGTTTAGCATAACTCTCATAGACACTTTGACTTGGAAGTTATTTGGTGTTGTGTCTAGATCCCTTAATATTAAAATAGAATGACCCAGTTTCTCACACCAAGAAGGGGGGGGGGGGGTGAATTGGTGAAACGTAAAAAGAATGTTCTTTTAAAATCTTTTTCGCAAAAGGTGATGCCTTTAAACCTTTCTTGAAACGCAAGGAAAACGTTTTTCTAATGCAGCGGAAATAAAGTCGATTGAATACGAAACAAAGTTGACTAAAAGTAAAAGTGTAGGGATCAGAGAAATCAAACATTGCTTTTGATACTAGTTCAACCAACCTGCCTACATTCAGTGTCCTTCCAACCACGGGGAAGCAAATGCACTATAATGATCAAGATTTTTACAACAAGGCTTTTATAGAGACCTCACGTCAAAAATATAAAACACATCTCTAACCCTTTAATCAAAATATAAGCAATACAATCACAAGATCAGCAACAAGAATCCCCTCTTCTGTTGTCTCAACCCTTTGAGAAACCCCTCCAAATCAAGAATGCAACAAACTCTTCTTCCTGTAATCACAACAGGGAACACAACCCAATCTTCAGCAGATTGTGGAACCCGATCTTGCAATAAACACCCAAATGTGTAGATAAATCAAACTTTCAATGCACAAAAATCTTGCTCTTCAAGAAATCATAAGGAGATTATCATCAGGGTCTCTTCTTTGATTCTTGGAGATTTTTTCACTTTCTGTAAGACAACACTTCTCTAAAAAGATATCACAAAATTGTTAGATTCTCAAAAACTTCTTACAGAAATCAAATTCGCGTCAATTTATAGAATTTCACAACTCTGACACATTCTAATCTACTTTGCTACTAACGCAGTCGAATATAACAAAACATTATAACAGTTAGCAGCAGTCAAAACAATTAATTGAATTCACAATTAATGCAGTCGATTTACATTTAATGCTTGGTTAACATATTTAATAATATGACCGTTAGACAGTTATGTCAAGCATTAACAAAATTGCAAAACACAACAGACTTAGTCGAATGCAATACACATATAGTCAACTATGTAACAATGTAAAACATAGTTTTGAAAAACTTTCTCTTTGAAAAATCTCACAACACGCTTTGAAAAGGTCTGTGCAAAGACACAAGTTTTAATCGACTCAACCCATAATGAAGTCGATATAAAAGCTTTGTTTTGCTACACAATTTAAAGTTCAACATTAGTGCTTGTGGTTTTTCTTTTCCAAAAACATGTGTCATGCATTCAAGTATAAAATCATATATATAGCATAGTGCAATGCAATGAACAACACAGCAACACCATAATCATGTTCCCATATAATCATATAACATGTAATCATAGAACATGTAACACATAATACACATGTGTTTTTAATTATGTGTTGTCATCATCAAAACCCAGAAACTCTAAGATTGTGGGTTCAGCTAAACCAGTGCTCCCTTAACAACAATCTCAACAATCTCCCCCTTTTTTGATGAAGCACAACAGTGATTAATAATCAATCATGTTGTACAAATCAATACAAATTATCAATCAAATACCAATCAACATAACTCTCCCCCTTTGGGCATTAGCAAAAAAGGTAAGTACAATGGTATTGATTTACAGATAATCAATCATACAAAGATGCATCAGATAATCATAAAAAACAAATAATGATGCTCCCCGTGTGAAAGATATTAAGTGATATAATATATATTCTCCCCCTTAAATGTAGGCATGTGAAACAACTCAATGAATATGCAATGCTTCCTCTAACATTATGCATGTTTTAATCTCAAAACACAGATGAACAATGCAGTATACACATAATATATCAGAGCATATATTAGGATATGTCAATATTGTATCATATCATAAACAATGCAAACTTAGCAATGCAACAATGATACAATGTCATTCATCAAAAGCAATATATTCTCTCAATCATCTCAAAACATATGTAGGAAAGAGATATATTGAAGAGCAAACAGTTAAGAGCACATATATCAATAGTTAAAGATATCAGAAATCCAAATATTGGAATCTTTAACCCTTGTAAAAACACAGTCAATTTGTCCTCAGTCATAATCGACTTCATTAATTCTCTTGTGAGTTGAATCTCCAGTTTTATCCATCCAGTAAGCAATGTTCCTATAAAACCTTTCAAGATCCTTCTAGATCAAGAATTTTAGAATCAACATGATACATGAATTAATACAGGTAAATTATGAGTAGGCAAATGTATGAATGTAATAGTAATCAGTAATACATTCAACTACATACGTAGCATAATCGACTACAATCAAATTAAATCACATTTTCAGCTCTGATTGATTTAAGCAAACTTTTGATTTCATTGATATTAATCATTAAATTACAATCAGATATAACCAAAAGATAAATGACATGTAAAGCCAATTACAAAGGAAAACAATAAAGAAAAAATAAACAAACAACTAAAAACAAGCTAAAACAAACATTCCTAATAACCCTATTGTGATTCAGATGTCTCCATAGAATCCTCATCAGATGAGCTGCTTTTCTTTTGTTGTTGAGCCTTGTTAAATATTCTTTCAAGCTGATTAAATATTTCAATCACAATTCTAAACTGATCAACCATAAATCTCTCAAAATTAGTTTCAAGGAAGAAGTTTGTGGGGTCTTCATTTATAGCTGGTGTACTTCCAGAGCTATAAATAGAATCCTCTTCACCTTTGAAGCACCAACCTCTCATAGTCTTAACCAATCCAAGAGACACAATAAAATTTATGTTGATCACGTTTGTGCCATTGCAAGAGCACTTTTGCTCGCCTCTGATATCCACCCTTTGAATCATCAGTACTTTGCTTACAAAAACATCATATGGAAAATAATGAGATCATTTGAATGCAACATTTTTCATATGATCTTTAAGTACCTCCACTCAGTTTGTTGGAATATCATTCTTGATAGCATGTAACAAATAAACATCTTCAATGGACATCCTGTCTTGTATCAATCTCCTAGGTAGAACCCACACAAGAAGATAAGCAGTAATCTTTTCCTCCATGTTCAACCCTTCATGCACAAAAAGTCTCTTAATTATATATCTTCCAGGAAATCTTAGCCAGCTTGTGTAAAGATATCTTTTCTTCAACCATTTGTTAGTTTCAGAGTTTGGCAAATGAGAAGATATACCTTCTGCCTTTAGTCCAGTAACTAGTAGCCAAATAAAATTGTCGATATGAATATTTATGTCTTTCACTCTTGACTGAATGTCACCATTAACAATCTTCATATTATTATAAAATAATCTTACAAGGTCAAGAAACCAGTCCCCCTTCATATGAACAAATGTAAAGAGTTCCCACGTTTCAAGCCACCTTGGAAACAAAAAACCCCTCTTTCAAACATACTAAGATTCAGATACTTGGGTGAAACAACTATTTTGGCTCTTTCATCTAGAAATCTTTCTCTAGTCTCATCATCACTAAGCCAACCTGAGGGATTAGGACTTCTTGCGACTGTTACCTCTTTTCCTCTACTCCTACCTGATGGATGATTCGAAGAAGCCATGTGATACAAAGTTCTTGGTCACTCTTCTTCGGTCTAGGGCTATAGTATTATGGGAACAAAACACACTAAATACTAATACAGTGTAATAAATGACACATTCATAAGGGTGCGAACAAGACACATTCAAATAGGCTCATTCAGATTTTCAAACAAGGAAAGCCCATAACAGAGATTGTTAATCGATTTTATTAAGTTCAAAGTTGACTTATGTATGACAGAGCATTTTCAGAAGTAGAGATACGTACTCCAAACATATTCGACTGCATGCTTAATACAATCCGTTAAAACTCGGACAAAAAGATTTTCACAGAAAATAATCTTAATCAATCATTCAACAATCATGCATTCAACAATCAACCATTCAAACAATTATTATGCATGATGGAATGAAATAATAACAGTTACCACTTGCATAAACTCAAGAATTTTTTATTTCATCATGATAGTTCATTCTAGAGTTGAAAAATGCTTCAGCAACAACTACTACCCTACAAAACAGTTAAATGTTTTTAACGTTGGTACCCATTTGAATTTGGGTCCTGTCATGTTAGTTGTAGAGAGTTGTTCCTTAGGGATCCACCTGTACTTTCCTTTTGGAACACCAAATTTTATGTAGTAACAATTTCTAGCATTATGACCAATATTGTTACAGTAGAAGCGTGCATGAGTAACAAGTTTACTAAGATCAACAAATTTCTTTGGATTATATCCAATTCCTTGTCTGTATATAGCTCTACCAGAAGATCTTAGAACAACATCTAAGTTATCTTTATCCTGAATGGACTTAGCTAATGTGCAAGTAAAGTAATCAATCTTTTCAATGCGTACATGGCATTTATCACATTTTTTTCCACTATCTTTGTTTCAATCTTGACTATTTTTGCAGACTCTAAGGCATTGTCTAATTCCTTTTTCAATTTTTCATTATCCTCTACTAGATATTGATTCTATGTTCATAATCTCTTCCGTCAAAGGTAAGTCGATTTACCTTATATTTAAGTCGCATTACCTCTACATGAATTTCCTGAAACACATCTAGCAACTTGTCATACTTTACTTCTATTTGCTCATTTTCAAATTCCTCATCACTGTCATAATCATTCCGTGCTGAGCCAGCCATGAAGCAAATGTTTGATTCTTCTTCAATGTTGCAGTCTTCATCACTTGAAGAATCAGAGTCACTATTTTCCCAAGTAATATATGCACTCTTTTGATTCCTTCCTTTGTCCTATGGAAATTTATTGCTTCCTTTTTGTTTGATCTTCAGTTCTGGACAATCTGGTTTGATGTGTCCTTCTCTTCCATATTCGTAGCATTGAACAACAATTATTCTTGCATTTTTCTTTCCTTTTCCAGGACTTGCGTAGTCAGTGGTTGAAATTTTGTTTTTCATAAATCGATTAAATTTTCTTACCACCATGCTCATCAATTCTTTGTCATGTAGTTCGGTTTCAAGGTCAGCTTCAGATTCCACATTCTTTGAAGCTTTCTTGCTTGTGGCTTTTAGAGCAATTGATTTCTTTTCTTCAATTTCTTCTTCCTTCTTCAACCTTCCAAGCTCTAACTCATGTTCTCTGAGTTTACCAAACAAGGTTTCCATACTTATGCTGGTCAGATCTCTTGATTCAGATGTAGTAGTGACTTTCGACTGCCAGCATCTGTTGAGGCTTTTCAAATTTTAATGTTGATTTCCTTATGTGTGTGAATCGTTTCTGCACTTCATAGATAGTCTTTCTAGCTTTCATTCTGAATAGCTCATATTCCTATATGAGAGAATTCTTTTTGGCTATCTTTACTTCATCCGTTCCTTTGTGTGTGACCTCAAAGACTTCCTACATTTCTTTGGTTGTCTTGCATTGTGATATCTTGAAAAATTCATCCATTCTTAGTGCTATGCAATTACATTTCTAGCTTTAAATTCTCATCTTGAGTCCACTCAGAAAAATTTTTCAAAACAACTTTTCCATTCAAAACATGAGTGGGCTCATATGAGTCGCTTATGGTTGCATCCTAAAAACCTTTATCCACAGATTCAAGAAAGATTTGCATCCTTATTTTCCAAAAAGCATAATTTTTTCCAGCAAAAGAAGGTGGTCTATTTGTCGAAGCACCTTCACCAAATGTTTAAGAACTGAAAGCCATATTTCAGGATCAGTCGACTAAATAAAAATAGTAATCGACTTGTTTTTCAAATATCTTATGAAAATCAGCCCTGATACCAATTGTTAAAATATAATGGCTTAGTTTCTCACACCAAGAGGGGGGGGGGTGAATTGGTGAAACGTAAAAACAATGTTCTTCTAAAATCTTTTTCGCAATAGGTGTTGCCTTTAAAGCTTTCTTGAAATGCAAGGAAAAAGATTTTCTAATGCAGCGGAAATAAAGTCGATTAAATACAGAACAGAGTCAACTAAAAGTAAAAGTATAGCAATCAAAGAAATCAAGCACTGATTTTTATACTCGTTCGACCAACCTGCCTACATCTAGTGTCCTTCCAATCCACTATAATGATCAAGGTTTTTACAACAAGGCTTTTATAGAGACCTCACGTCAAAAATATAAAACACCTCTCTAACCCTTTAATCAAAATATAGGAAATACTATAACAAGACCAACAACAAGAATCCCCTCTTCTACTGTCTCGACCCTTTGAGAAACCCCTTAAAATCAAGAACGCAACACGCTCTTCTTCTTGTAATCACAACAGGGAACACAACCCAATCTTCAGTAGATTGTAGAACCTGATCTTGCAGTAGACACCTAAATGTGTAGATAGATCAGACTTGCAATGCACAACAATCTTGCTCTTCAAGAAATCACAAGGAGATGATCACCACGATCTCTTCTTTGATTCTTGGAGCTTTTTTCACTTTCTGTAAGACAACACTTCTCTGAGAAGATATCAAAAAATTGTTTAGATTCTCAAAAACTTCTTATGAAAATAAATTCACGTCAATTTATAGAATTTCACAACTATGATGCATTTTAATCGACTTTGCTACTAATGTAGTTGAATATAACAAAACAATTATAACAGTTAGCAACAGTCAAAGTAATTAATTGAATTCGCAATTAATGCAGTCGATTTACATTTAATGCTTGGTCTATATATATTTAAAAATATGACCGTTAGACAGTTATGTCAAGTATTAACAGAATTTCAAAACACGACAGACTTAGTCGAATGCAATACGCATATAGTCGACTATGTAATAGTGTAAAACATAGTTTTGAAAAACTTTCTCTTTGAAAAATCTCGTAGCACACTTTGAAAAGGTTTGTGCAAAAACACGAGTTTTAATCGACTCACCCCATAATGAAGTCGACTTAAAACTGTTGTTTTGCCACACAATTTAAAGTTCAACATTAGTGCCCGTGGTTTTTCTTTTCCAGAAACAGGTGTCATGTATTCAAGTATAAAATCACATATACAGCACAGTGCAATGCAATGAACAACACAACAACACCATAATCATGTTCTCATATAATCATATGACATGTAAGCATAAAACATGAAACACATATTACACATGTGTTATTAATTATGTGTTGCCATCATAAAAAACCAAAAACTCTGAGATTGTGGGTTCAGCTAAACCAATGCTCCCCCTAACAACAATCTCAACACTTAACTTTGGTTGTTTCTTGTTTTGTTTATGCCTAAGTGGTTTTCTAAGACTTTTCCTATGTTACTAGATGATTTGGAATTTTGAGCCACTTATGTTTCTACAATCTTTATATTTTAATGGTGACATCTGCATATTTTAATGATGTATCTGTGTTGGACCTAACTATTTTCTATGAGTTAGATTTTTATCTTTGAAAACCCTTTATAGACACTTTTTATAGGATCCTTAATTTCTAGTTGGTGATTTGTAAATAGATGTGTTGGACTTGTTGTGGACACCTTTTATTTTAGACTTAGTGTTCCTATTTCGTTTAGTGTTTCAACTGTTTTCATTATATGACTTATATCCAAGGCTACTTTGTTCAATTTTGTTTGTTTAAACTTCAAAACCAAAGATGTTATAGATGAGCTTGTTTGGTCTCAACATTAATTACACATTTTCAGCCACACAAGCATTTTCATTTTAACATCTAACCTACACTTGTTCCAATCCTTGTAGTTGTCTCCCCTGCATCAGTACATTCTTTTCTAGTGCAACCCAATTTTGTCCACCTTATGTTTGCATGCATGACTTTTATTTCTTTCCTTTTTGAACTCAAAGTGCATCTTTCATTTTAATAGGCCACATTATACATGTTACATGCATTTGAATTTTAAAATATGCATTGTTTACATCAGTTTGCATTTCCCATGCATCCCTTTGAACATTGCATACATTACCTTCCATTCTTTGAATCTGTTTTTGTTGCAATGCTTGGTATTCATTTCCTTGCATTCTGTTTAACTACCATTTTATTAAATGTTGTATGTAGGAAAAAATTGAAGCATATGAATCTACAACAACATCATCCTCTAAAACAAAAGAAATATCAAGTTCATATTCATTGGCTCTTGCTTTAGGTTGCTTTAAGAAGCCAATAGTATTGTGGATGCATTCGTGATCTAGTTTTGGGTCCTTGCCCATCTAAAATATTTGTAATTAATGGTCATTGCCATAGTGGATTATTTTCAACTTCTCATTCTTATTTAGAATTACAAACTCAAGTCTATACATATTTTACCAAATATTTACTTGCTTTGTTGCTTTTATCAATCACTTGGCTAAAAATGTTCTAACTTTTTAAATAATTTTTTCCATTTCAAGTATCTTCATTGACATCACAAATCAATAAAAAGAAGGCAATGATAACATTTATCTTACAAAATTATCATGGTCAATTGCCTTCACATTTAAAAAATTTTCAACATCACTGATACGTAATAATTCTTAAATTTGTTTAATAAGTTCTTTTTAATATATTATCAACTAACTATTATTTTATATTATAGGTATCTCATGAAGACAATGAAGAACAAGATTAATCATTGTTATTCAAAACATGTTTATTTTTATTTTTAGGACTTATCACATGTTATTTTTTTGAACATTTACAATTTATTTTATATAATAATAATTACTTTGGGTTTCAAATTATTTTGGTTAATTATTCAACAACCATCAAATTAATCAAATCATTTGAATCATAAAAAAAATTAAATTATTTGCATTCTTGACAGTTTTGGAAACTCCAACTACGTAAATCCTGAAACTACCGACGGTCTTGGGAAACCAACACAAGTCCTAGCGGTTTTAAGTAACTCTAACTACTGCCGACAGTTTCTATAAGAACTCCCGCAAGTAGCAACGATTTCTGTAAAAATCCCTATATGTGACCATGGTTATAGGAACACCTTAAGTGGCTACGGTTTTTATAAAACTCATGCAAATATTAACGGTTATAAAAAAAATTGCCGAAAATTATTTGTCGATAATAATTTTCTTGATGATTTTTTCAATCACGGAAAATGTATTTATGAGGAGTTAAAACTGTCGGTAATACAGAAAAAAACCTCTTATAAAACCAGATGTTTTTGTAGTATTTTTTTTTTTTGTGTAAAAGTCTTTTATTTAATGTAAAAAGCAAACAAATTGTACAACCGTTTTAACCAAAATTGAGTTAAAGATTGTTGTGAGCATAATCAAGGTAAAAATTCATTTACTTTATGTCGGATTTGTAAAAACCAATCACAAATATGATCGTTGTATGCGAATTACATGAACTGTTATGTATCCTTTTTTTTTTTCATTGTGTTACTTTAAGCAAGGTAATAATTTTTTTTTTTTTTTTATATCCTTAAGTCGAATGTAAAATGTCTTTAGTTTTTATGTTTTTCACATCAACGTATGTCGGTATTTTATGTGACATAATAAAAAGACATAAAAAAGTCATTTATACTGGTGGTTGATTTATAATTGAATTAGTTTGATAGTAAAATCATAAAAGCTTATATCAATTTAACTCTTTCAATTCTAATTAAATTATTGGAAAATGAGTTTAGGTAAACTCAACTCAACTCCTGGCTTATCTTATGTGCATTATTTATATAAGAATGATGGTTACTAAACCAACATTGTAGTGTCAAATAGTATACTTCCATTAATGATTATAATGCAAGAAATATTAATGGAGATAAATTCGCGAATTTTTATTTGTATTATCTAAGAGAAGAGTGCGTGGTTGAGAATATTCAAGTCCACTTACTCCGTTGAAAATCAAACTGAAACAACCAACAAGGCACATGCTATATATGCACTTTCTTGTGGTCGATATAAGTTCTTTCTAAGCAAATGAACTATTTCACAAGCCACTTTTAGTGGAATCAGCCTATTTTTTTCATCATTTTTAGAGTTAATAGTTCACAACTATCAAGTATGAAAGACCTAACTAGACAGGTTTATTAGGAGAAGAACTATATAGCCAATAACAATGCCTAAGATTGGCTTTTTAACGTTTAAGGATAATTAAACTTCTAAAATGATTATGACAAGACTGTTGGATCTTGATACCATTAACTTGGAACTTATTTATACACCACATGTCGTAAAAATAAAGGACAATAAATTCCAAACCTAATCTAAGATTAATTATAACTTACAGAAATTTTATGTGCCGAATCTTTTGAAGACTTTAAAAACTGATCGTCAAATTGTATGTCATTACATCTTGGATAAACAAGATTTACAGAATCACTGGGTCTATCTAACATGATTAATAACGAGTCATGAACGTAACTTCTGAGGCACAACTTCCAGTAACACGTGATATGGGTAATTATGAGTGATTGTTTATACATAGAAATTAATTATATAAACATTTTAAACTAATACTGAATTGCTATGTCTATAATACAAAGATGGTCGTGGAGACTATACCAGAGTAATGCTTAATCATGGGTTAATGTATATACAATTCGAAATTCACGTTAATTTTCTGTAAAAAGCGATGGAATCACCGACCTATATATTATTATTGTTATGTTTGATTTGACATTTTGAGAATCTGCTACATGCACAGTTAAAAAGTGGATCATCCTAACTTTTGTTTCTCTTCTCAGAAGCTTAGGTGATGGTGTGTTTTGATTTTGACATCATACGCTCCAAAAGAGCTACTATTACACCAACTATAACAACTACTGTTCATTTCTCACACAGAATGCACGTAATAATCCTATGACTAGTCACCCATTAACGTTTGTTATATAAAACTACACATGAGGAGAATTTGATCTACCCATGTGACTTTCTTTTATCTGCTTTCTCCCCATCTTGATCCTGGGTTTGGGTTCAAATCTGTGTATCTAGGTCAAGCTTTTCCCATGCCCTCTTCTCTCCTACCATCATACACCATGTTTGAACGAAAACTATCAATGCAAATTTCAATACACAAAAAGAAAAGTATTCTTTTACATACCTAACTTTTTTACGTTTATTATTCTTTTATGCTTTTTATTCTTTTCTTTCTTGAAAAAATACAAAACTTTATATTTTTATGACTATTTTACCTTTAGACTGGTAGTAATCAAAATTAAGATCTATTTAATCATTAATCAAACAATCCATAGTAAGAAAACTACTAGTAGAATAAGATCTTTTTTATTCATATAATAGTAAATACATCCCGTGTTTAGAAACATACTACCTTGACTCACTCAACAATCATGGAATCCGGATCCAGAAGTGACTGAACTCCCTTTTGAGCTAACTGCATCGGTTATGTCGACAACAACATATATATTCTCTAGCAAAATAAAACATTGACCTAGACTAGATCTCTTCTACGCATCAAAAGGAAATCTCGATCCCGCATTTGATAAAGTTTAGCTATGCCCACAGCTCTTTCAAAGTCAAGTAGTCTTTTCAAGAAGAAAGTCACAGTCACACTGCTAATAGGCGGAAGAAGAGACATGTCATGATACCATTATTCTACACAAAAATAAACAAATAAAAAGTTGTTAGTTTATGATCAATAATTTTGAAAGAATAAAAATGATATATCTATATAAAACGTAATTTTGATGTTCAATCTTCATATAAATAAAGTTTATTTTCTGCATTAAAAAGATAGCAATCTTCATATAAATAAAGTCTATTTTCTACCATTACAAGATAGCACAGTTCATATAAGCAATTATACCTTACTTAATTACCAACAGCACTAATTCCTAATGTGTTAGTTATCGTGTTCGTCATGATCTTGGATATATATATAAGAAATGTATTTGCATGGGGCGAAGAAATGCTTCATGATTAATTATAATCAACAAATAGAAGGAGCGAGAGGAAGAAGATCAAAGAAGGAAACAACTTTATTAACTGTTTATGTGCTTTCACAAAAGATAAAAGAATTCATATATATAGAGGAGAAAGACTGTATAACGGTAAAAAGGCAAACTACGCTAAGGCGCTATAAGCAGCGCTAAGCACTACGAGACAAAATATTTCCAACATTCTGAGAGATTCCCAACTTGGAACAGAGACAAGAGATGAAGACACCAAGGCGAAGAGCTTTGGTTAGAATATCAACCAGTTGAAGATTGGTACGAACGTGTAGGAGTTTGACCGTGCCATCCTACACTTTTTTTTTTTAATGTTGTCAAAATCTATTTTTATATGTTTGTACGCCACTTGGTTATAGGCAATCTTTATAGAAGATGAATTGTCACAATATATAGTTGCACGGTTAAGTACTTTTCAAATTAAGGTTTTTTTATGTTTATCGGCAAAAATACTTTGTAAATTACCATTCTAGACAAATTTATTTATTTATTTATTTATTTATATAATCAAGTCATGTAGTTTTTACATGACTTCAAGAAGAAGTTTTGAAGTCGTGTAGGAAGTGCACGACTTCTACACTATTATAATAAAAAATGTGAAGTTGTGAATTCTCACACATTTTCAGTATTTGGTAATCGATTATGAGAAGTTGTAATCGATTACAATTGGAATTACAAGTCTCTGTAATCGATCCCAATAAAATTATAATCGATTACCATAGGCTAAAATTCGAATTACAGACCTATATAATTGATTACAACAATATTGTAATCGATTACCAGAAGAAAAAAATGGTTAAAAACAAACTTAATGATTGATAATGTGATTTATGATTTATGGTCTAAGAATATAATGAAGTGATAGTTCATCGAGTACGATTTAAATTTCAAGTAATAAGTTATAATTCATTGAGTATGATTTAAATTCATCGAGTATGATTTAATTTCATCAAGTATAATTCATCAAGTATGATTTAAATTTAAACTTAACATGAATAGGAGTGAAGATATTCATAGAAAAAATATAGGGTATTTTATTAATTCATAAAGTCATTACAAAAACATAACCATAAAATTAAAAGATATTACAATAAAATTAAAATTTAAGAGAACCGTGGTGGACCAAAGTGATGGCATAGATAACCCATGTCTTGCTCAAGATGTCTAACTTGAGCATCAATATTGTCGAATCTGTTGTCAAGAAATGCCTGCAAATCATGGATCTCGTGCATTATTTTGATCAACATAACAAAATAAGTATCTTGTTGAGTGAGAGATGGTTGACGGTCATAAGGAATTGTTTGAGCATTATCTCGTTTGTGAACCCAATGTCCACATGCATTGTTAACAAAGTCAAATGAACTTATAACTTATAACACCAATTTTAAATGACCTCTTCACTGGAACAAATGGCTCATCATTCAAAGGAACTTCAAAATGCTCCATAAAAATGGTAATCAGGTGTGGATATCATAAAGGATCATTATCCCTCAAGGCATTTTTCATCCTATATTTGATGAGATGAGTCCAGTTAATCTCCCTTGATGTGAGAAGTGCATATCAAAATAAGATCTTCTTTTGTAGCCTATGCAAGCTTAGTTGAACGAGGAACCAAAATGCGACATATAATGTAATGAAGGATTCTAGTATCCACTTTCACTAACCCTGCCAGTATTCTAGTCGAAATGTTTACATTCGGGTTAAAATCATTTGTAAGCAATTTTGGCCTCCTTAATAGATTTGGACTACATAATTGATTATGAAAAAGAAAAATCACTTATGTAATTTAATTGAAGATAATAGAAAACATTTAATAAATATAAATGCATTACTTGATAATAATTTTTTCCAACCATTTACAATAATCACCATTACGCACTACTAAAAATTTAAAATATCCATCTATTTCTTATATTTGCTTGCTCATCTATGTAGCTCCATGATTTGATATCCTCCTACTCTTGAGCAGTTATTGGTGGACGAATGTCTTAGATGAAAAGTTAAATGTGTTTCAAAGTGTGCGAATGTAACACTGATCGATCAATAATTTGTGTTTTTTTCCACCAATTGACCATTTTTGCAATACCATTGTCACATTTGATTTCAAATGTATCATTCAAAAGGTGGTTGTTACGTATCTTTATTAGATGATGATAGTCAATATGGGTCATTTTTTTGCGATTACCACAGTGGATTATCTCCCATATTTTTTCTACAAATTGATTGAAAATGCAGTTGTGTTTGATGGATATGTTTACCTGACTTTCTGATCTGAATTCCAGTCCGTAACCACATTGACTATCTATTATGTCATTGCCTTTTAGAGGACCGTCAAAATATATTATTGTTGGTGAACTTGGGATGAGGGCTGTGGTTATAAAAGTTGAAATTGATGTGCTTATTGGAGTCATAAGACTGAGTATTTCATCATTAAATCTGGACTATGTAACATACAATTTTATAATCATTTTAATCCGAAATTGAGACTTATAGTTTAAGATTTGTAACACATCTTCATCTGTCACTATTTGAAGAGCTTTATATGTTATGTTGTTATCTACATTCATTGTTGGTCTATGGTAGTACAAGGTGTTGATGGATGAGTTTGTTGGTCTACCAAAAGTCCTGCAAACTTTTTCTTTAAGGACGTTGAATGTGTAGTCGTATGGAATGCAAAACAGTTTTGGTCCCAGACAGATAAATTTGACACTATGTTCACTAGTTTTGATTTCATCATCTTGAAATAAGACTGCCAGGAATGAATTGTATAGATTCTCTATGTCGATAATGACAATCATATCAATGTGAACGTTGGCCAAAAAGGAGAAAGCAACTTGACACAAGGAATTGTATAGAAGGACTTGAGAAAAGATTTGAGAAAGCAACTTGACACAAGGAATTGAGCAAAGGAGTTGAGAATGGAGTTCAAAAAGGAGAAGGCAAAGGCAAAGGTGTGAGGAAACAAAGTTAGTGGATAGGGGGTTTTATAATGGAATGATGCATAAGAGACAAAATATGACTAATAATACACACACATTAGTTATAAATATATCTATATCTATATATATATATATATATATATATATATATATATATATATTACAATAACAACTGTAAAACTCATACTTATACATCATTATGTTATAATCATATATAATTGATCTATGCCCTCTAGTGCCACAAGTAGGTTGATGTCTTTGTCGTTGTGGTCGTCTATGCTGGTTTGAGGGAGGTTTGATGTCTTCATCAATTTCTTTTATTTCAACGGATTGACTTTGACCTTCTTATGGCTAACAAGGCATCATCGATCATTAAAAATTGTGTAATGAAGGACCTCCTTAGTATGCAAACAGTGGAGTCATGGTAGATATGGAAAACATGTTTGAAGAAGCACTACTAAATGTTGAAGGACCTACAAACATGTTTGAAAGACCGAAACTAAATGTTGAAGGACCTGTATTGAAGGTTGATGTTGGTGGAAAGTGTCCATAAGAACTTGGAACTTGTTGATAGGATGACTGTGGTGGGAAGTTTTGTTCCAAGTGCCCATATGGAAACTGAGGGTATGGATATTGTAGGTTTTCAAATGAAGACCCATAAGGATCAAGGAAGGATTGTGGGAAGTGGTATGAATATGTTGGAGGTTGATGCAGCCTGTCGTACTAAAAACTAAAAATAAAATTGTTATAGTGAAATCATTAATATATTGGAAATAAAACTAAAGCAATGTGCCTTATCATCTAAAGATTCTTCAACAAGTCCAAGGTAGCGGATAGTATGGTTTATATACGATATCAGGTCAAGGTAGCGAATAATATGGTTTATATACCATATCAGGTACAACTGTTGTTGTACATATGGTCATTTTTTTTTTAAATTGTATTCCATTAACAATACAATTGTGTTGGTCATTCCACGTTACAATCCACCTTTGATGGTATTCTTCCCAAATTTTATTCATTCTTTCTCTCATGTCCTCTTTATGAGCGTCATCAAGATTAATTGGGCCCGATGGAATGTTTTGTCGAAACCCAAAATGGCGCATTACATGTCCCGCTTATTGATATTCAATCATTGAAAAATATATCAGCAGAACTATTGCCCGACTAACAAGAGAAAAATAAAATATAATTAGTTGATGAATCTCCTGGTGCATGTACAAGGTCTAAAGGAACTGTAAATTTTTTTGAACCATTAGAATAAAATTTCAAAAGTATTCAAACTAAATACATTTAACACACTAAAGTAATTTTCATACCTATCTCGGTTGAAGGTCGTTAAACTTTTGACGAAATTCAGCCACAATGGTGGTTTCATGAAATATGGTTTGCGTCGAATGAGACCACCTTCTGCCCAAGGGGAATCCTACACCTACAACAGTATCTTCATCGGTCAATGGAATAATTTCAAGAGAAATGCATGTTATTATCTCCCAAGCCCAAAACCGCAATAGAAGCATGCTAAAGTACCTGGAAAATACTAGAAGAAGGGTTGAATAGTGTTATAAGAAAAATTTTCGCAAAGGAGACAATTTAACAGACTTGTCAAGGATCAAAAGATTTTTTTGTAAGTTTTAAACCCTTGACTTAACAATTTTGTTGAAACTGTAAGTTTTCAAACAAATGTTCTTCAATCGTTTAAGTGAAATAGCTGCAACGTTTATTAAAACCAGCTCTTAATAAAAATAGTGTTTGATGTCAAGAGCTTTTATAGTGGTTTAGAAAGTGTGCAATTATAGAGTTTGTAAAAGGAGCGTTTAGCAAAATTAAAGCAATAAACACATTTATTTTTATACTAGTTCACTCTACAGAGCTACATCCAGTCTACTCTAAAACCTCTTAGAAGGTTCCACTATAATCTTCAACAAGATTATAACGGATAATCCTCACCACTCCTAGTATCACCTAGTCACTCTAAGTAACTACCGTTACTTTGACTAGAACCGAATTTCACTCACTCCTGATTGTGTAGTATTCTTTACCACTTCTGGTATTCGTAGACATTTTTGTTATCTTCTTGATACACTTTGTAGTTGAGTTTAACTCGCTCCTGGTTTCCACTAGACAATCCCGTCTAGCTATAATTTAACTTCACCGAGTTAAGTGTCACATGAGTTTCACCCACTCCTAGTTTCCACTAAAAAAACTTGTCTAGATATCGTTCAACTACACTAAGTTAGGCGTAAAGTGTTTGTATTATCTTTAGAATTTACAATCAAAAGGTTGATTACAAGTATTTAGACAGTAACTTTGACATAAAGGATGTGTATTTCCTTTTTTAATAGAGTCTCAGATTTTTTTATTTTCTTACAAACATAAGCTTATGATTCGATGAAGCTTGAGACTATTTCCTCTTTCTTTTGAGCTTTTATTTTCACAGATATTTTCTTTTGTATTCGTGTTCTTATTCTCTTGCTCTTTTCTTTGATATTCTTCAATATATAGGCTTCAAGAAAATGTATGTTAGATAGTTCTTTGCTTTGATCTTCAAATCTTTGTAGCCTTGTTGAGGTAGCAGATGTTGGTTAAAGTCAACTTGTCAGAGCATACATGCTTTTTCAGTTCTTTATCAAACGTAGGTTGTACAAAATTTCTAGCGTGACTTTTGATAGAGAGAACATTCCGTGAATGTCTTATTTGTCTCTAATGCCTACTTTAGATTTGTATAAGATGTAGTAGGTGGATACTTGACATAAGTAATCTGCATATAATAGAGTAGATATGCATGCAGGCATATATGTCCCTTTTCTGATCACTTTGGTTGTTTTTAAATGTTTTGCATTTAATGGCATTTAATGCATGTTAAAAACAACAAAGTTCTTTTTAGGTTTTTTACCGTTCGGGTAGGATTTGATCGTTTGAGCTTATTACTAAGATACCAAGTAATTGAGGAGGACTTCATCGTTGGATGAAGTAGATCGTTTGGCACATGGTATCTTCTAGCCTATGTACATGCTTTTTAAAGTTATTTCTATTTTGTTCAACAAAGCATTTAGTAGAATGTCTTTCAACAGAAGCTTTTCGGTCATCGTTTAGGACTTTTGACTTACTTTCCAAAAACATTTTTTGACACTTCTTCAATCAGGATATATTGAGAGTTCGTTTGATCATCACTTAGCAATGTATAACATTAATCCGTTCAGCAAGACTCTCATTGACGCATTAAGTAGGGAAATCGTTTAATGGTTCGTTTGTTCATACATTAGTGTTTTTACTAAGGCTTTTCTTTAGATTTCCTAAAGCATTTTCATAAACCACTTATATTTTAGCTTATTTATTTTCTAATGCTAACACTATCATATGCTCATTTCGTTTATTGTTTCTTAAACTTCAAAACATATGAGGACTTTTAGACAATTCAGTCTTATAAACGATCTTGTCTTAACACATGCATCCTTCTATGTGGGCCTAGTCAAACCTTGTACCATGATCAAGGGCACCGTACAAGCTTGACAAAATAACAGAACTTTAACTGTAATTGGAATCATTTACCAAGTTCCTTAGAAGTAACAGGTACATTAAATGCACCATACTAGCATAAATATCTGGCATTAAAATACTGCCAATTAAAGTTAAGTGGTTTGAGTTTTCAAAGTTATTTTTTGGTAATTGGTGTGAAGCTTAGGTGTGTTTTAGAATTTTAATGGCTATGTTAATTGTTTCATGTTATTATTAAAGTGCAACACATGATTTGATATGTTGATAATTGGGTGGTTTGTGTGTGTGTGTGACATTATCAATGTAAAGTGTTGGCTTGTTAATGGAAGGGTGGTTTAGGATTGAATGGGTGTGAGTTCAATTATAGGGAGAAAAAGAGTTAAGGGAAACCTTTTTTTATTTGTATTTTTGCTTAGGAGCAAAATAACCTTTTACCTTAAATTAAATGGTGTAGAAATTAATTAAGCGGGTGTAAGAAGTAAAATCATGCAAATTAAATTAAATAAAAATATCTGAAAGTTAAAAGATTACATGAATCTATTTTAAGGACTTAGTTGTTGATATATTTTAAAAAGTAGTTGAGAGAAAATAGGAAATATGATCTTGAATGGGTTTTATATATTAAGAGAAAGGTTTTATTAAAACCAAAAAGATAGAGATAGAGTGGAGAAAGATAAAAAGGAGAAAAAGAAATAGGGTTTGCAAATTTTACTCCTAAATCTAAAACATGAAAGACAGTGATACAAGAAGGGAGAGAGATGTTGGAGAGAGAAAACAACAACAATAAGAAACAAATTAATTACACGTATTCTTATGCTTATCTATTTTTGATAGCACATTGTCTAGCTTTCAGAAAATTTCTTTGTAATAAGTCTTTTCATATCTACTTTGTATTGATCAATATCCTCTCTAAGAGAGCCTTTCATCTGTACTTGTTTTAAAAACACTTTTTTATTTTTGGATAATCAAAAGTGATTTAAAACATTTGGTTTGTTTAACTTAGGGGTAGTTAAACATTTTTAGCTTGTTAGGCTATTGTAAAACTAAGAGTGGTGAAACTCGTTGTAACTTGTTAAAGTTAGTGGAACCCTATAAGAGTGCCTAAAGGAAAATTGTACGTAGCTCAAGTTGAGTGAACTAGTATAAAAATGAGCTTACATCTCTGCTATCTTTTGTTGTGTTTCTAAACGCTTTCAGAAATCCTTAAGTTTTCAATATTGTCAACAGACCGTCTAACCCTTACAAACAACATTTATCATTAATTGTGAAAAGTTTTTCAAACTCTATACCCCTTCAACCTCAATTTCTAAACTTTTCCTGTTATTTTAGTGAAAGCGAATCTTGTTGTCCATTATGCCTCTTAATGCTCTTACAATTTGCTTTTTATTTTAGTGCAAGTTAATCTTGTTGTCCATTATGCCTCTTAAAGCTCCTTGACCTGTTATAGAAGGTAACAAATTTAGTTGGCTCATGACAACTCCAACAAACGTCATAATGTATATATTTAATTTTTATTCCTTAAATACATGTGGAAAATAGGTAAACTATATCATAATTTATGTTTTACTACAAAGAATCATAACAATGTGTGGTGAAACTTTTGTAAATATGAGAAACTTTTTTACTTCTGACCCTTTATAAGACGGAAATTTACATCGAACACCTTGTGGCTAGATGTAAGTGAAACTTTTTATGATTGACCACAAAAGGTCAAAACATAAATAAGGATTACTTTTTTTGTTTAACTACAAAGGATCAAACATAAAAAGTCTATTTTTGTTTGACCACGAGTGTCCAATGCAAGCTTACGTCTAATCAGTTTTTAAAATGTTGCGTGCAATTTTTCTCTCAGTTTTTCTCCAAAAGCCTATGTGTGTGACTTCTTTATTTTTCGACGACGACCATGAGTGTGGTGGAGGCTCCATCAGTAACCAAAATAGCTCATTTCTTCCTCTTCTATATGTTATTTCTTGTGGGAAGCGATTTTGTTCGATTGTATTTGTGTTCTGCATTGAAGTTAATTGTCTAAATTTCTACTTTGTTTGCATTGAAATCATGGTAGATTTTTCTTGATGGTTGTTAGTGCTTAATAGTGGTTGTTGTTTTTGGATTAATGTATATTATTGTCTTTATTGTGATTATCTCTTTATATATCATTATCATTTATATTTAATAAATATAAAAAATAAACTCACTACAATTGTTATTTTTCTACTACTAACATTCAACTTTTAAGTTAAAACCAATTATATTTTAAATAAGAAATAATATAAAAAAGTTTACATAAAGTGTTATAAGATATTACATAAATTTACGTCAAGTACTATAATATCCAAAGTAAATTTACCTTAGACAAAATCCTCAACGAAAATTTACGTCAACCTACATGCATAACCATTGGATTATTAATCAACATAACTAGTAAAAAATATTAAACGTAAAAAACCTTTAGAAATAAAATTTGTATCTCCAAAATGTTGATGTTAATATGAGTTTTTTCTATTCAACTGTTTTAACTAACTTTTAATAGTTAGTTCATTCTTTTTTAGTTTATATACTCCTGTATGTACTTTCATTTTTGAATGAGAATTACAATTCACTTTTCCAATTACCCCTCACTCTCTGCATAATACTATTCTGCATAACTGCTGCATAATTGGTACTGCACTAAGAGTGGTATCAAAGCACGATTCGAAACTCGGCGAGGACAGCTCAAGACGTCTCAAGAAGAAAGGTGTTCGTGAGTAATGGCTGGGATGATGCACAACAACCTACCTGTATTCGATGGCAAAGGATTCAATGATTGGTGTATCAAGATGGATGCGATCCTCGATTTTCAAGAGGTAGATGAGATTGTAAGAAAAGGTTTCAAAGAACCTTCCAAGGATGACTCAGAGGCAGTCAAGAAGCAGTACAAAGAAAATAGGAAATTGGATTGCAAAGCACGAATGTTGCTGCATCAGTGCATATCCGCGACAATTTTTTAGAAAGTTTCAAAGGCTACTACGGCGAAGGATATTTGGGATATCTTGCAAGATGGCTATGGCAAATCTAGAAAGGTCAAGAAGATCAAATTGCAGTCATTACAGAGGCATTATGAACTTCTCGCCATGGGAGAACAAGAAACAATGGTCAAATACATTAGGAGATTCAATTGATCGTGAACGCAATGAGAGCGTGTGATAAGGTCGTCAAAGACAAGAAAATTGTAGAGAAAATACTCAGAACATTAAACCTTCAATTTGATCATATAGCTTTGACCATAGAAGAAACTAAAGATCTCGAGAAGATGAGGGTGGAGGAACTGCAGAATTCTTTAGAGGCGTATGAGCAAAGATTAGTTGAAAGGAGAAATGCTGAAAAAGGTGTAAATCAAGGCGTGAGTCAAGCTTTACAGGCAAGAAATGATCAGAAACCCAGAGGCCGTGGAAGGGGCAGAGGCCGATCACGAGGTGGATGGTCTGAAGGTAGAAATACAAACGGCTCTGACCAAAATGTTGAAGAAAATAGCAGCGAGAATAAAGATGGAAACAAGAGAGGAGGAAGTCAGTCGAGAGGAAGAGGAAGAAAAAACCATGATAAACGAAATATCCAATCTTACACCTGCAACAAATACGACCATTATTCATCAAAATGTTGGCACAATGAAGATACGAAGAAAAGAAAAGGTGATAAAGCCAATCTGGCACAGGACACAGGTGATTCTGACTCTGATCATGTTTTGCTGATGAGTATGATTGGAGAAAGTAAAAAGGAATTGCACTCGAGCTTGACTCAGAACAGGTGTATAGTTGAAAATCCAGAACTAAACAGATGCAAGAATAATAATCTTGCATGCGATAGGTGGCGAAAGGCTGAACACGTGTTGATGGAAAATGAATTGTGCCATGCAGGAGATGAAACCTGTTGGTATTTAGACACAGGATGCTCCAACCACATGACGGGGAGAAGAGAATGGCTTTTAGACCTTGATCCGAAAATCAGAAGTAGGGTGCGGTTTGTAGATAATAGCGTAATCATGGCGGAAAGTGCTGGCAAGATCATGGTCAGACGCAAGGATGGGAGGCCAGTGTACATGAACAACGTTCTGTATGTCCCAAACATGAAGAGTAATTTGCTGAGTCTGGGACAGCTTCTCGAGAAAGATTATACGATGAAGATGCATCAGAGACACATAGAGGTGTTCGATGAGAAGCAGCGACTCGTTCTCAAGGCCCCACTTGCCAAGAACAAAACATTTAAGGTAAAACTTAATGTTGTTACTATACAATATCTAACTGCTATTTATACGAAAGAGGAAGCTTGGTTATGGCACTACCGTTTCGGCCATCTGAATTTTCAAAGTCTAAACTTTTTGAAAACCAAGAATCTCGTGAAAGGAATTCCAGCGATACAAATGTCTGACAGAGTATATGAAGGGTGTATTGTTGGGAAGCAGACCAGAACTGAATTCAAGAAAACCACATTCAAGAGAGCCAAACAACCTCTTGTTGTCGTTTACTCAGATATGTGTGGACCTTTCAATGTGGAATCAATCGGAGCTAACAGATATTTCTTAATGTTTATAGACGAGTTGACTAGGAAAATCTGGACTTACCTGATTAAAGAAAAGAAAGATGTATACTCATGTTTTGTGAAATTTTCTGTTATGATGGAGAGGCAATCTGGTTTGCAAATCAAGATTCTCAGGACAGATGGTGGTGGAGAGTTTAACTCTCACGAGATGGACAAGTTTTGCACAGAGAATGGCATCATACATGAGGTGATAGCCTCGTATACACCACAACATAATGGCATGACTGAAAGGAGGAACATGATGTTGTTAGATATGACCCGATGCCTACTCAAAGCTAAAAAACTGCCACACTGCTTATGGGGTGAAGTCGTGTCTACAACAACATAACTATTGAATAGGTGCCCAACAAGATCGTTGCCCGATTGCACTCCAGAGGAAGCTTGGTCAGGTTACAAACCAATTGTTAATCACTTACGAGTCTTCGGATCTGTGTGCCACAAACATGTTCCAAAAGAAAAGAGGAAAAAGCTTGATGACAGAAGTGAAATCTTCATCCTTGTGGGGTATCATTCAACCGGAGCATATAGATTGTTCAACCCAGAGAAGAAACAAGTAATCATCAGTAGAGATGTAGTTGTTGATGAAGAGGCCGTTTATGATTGGCAGAAGGCAGATGATAAACCAGAAGTCGTTTATGGTTGGTTGGAAGATGGTAGCACTATTATGAAACAAAATGTTGTTAATGATGAAAGTAGCAATAGAAGGTCTCAAAGAGTGAGGTTTCCCTCCACGAGATTGGCTGATCATGAGGTGTTTGCAGATAATGAGATAACAGATTCTGGAGACTTGGTTCATCAGGCGTTTCTAGTTGATGCAGAGCCTATTAGCTGGAGACAGGCTATTGATATAAAAGAGTGGAAAGAAGCTATGGTTGAGGAGCTGAAGGTTATCGAGAAAAATAGGACATGGGAAATGGTTGAGCCACCTCAACACAAGAAACCTATTGAGGTAAAGTGGGTGTTCAAGACCAAATATAAGTCAAATGGTGATATTGCAAAGCTTAAAGCTAGGCTAGTTGCAAAGGGTTTCTTGCAGAAACCGGGAGTTGATTTCACAGATGTCTTTGCTCCAATTGCACGGCTTGAAACTATAAGATTAGTGGTTGTTGTTGCCAACTTTCGAAAATGGAGAATTTGGCAAATGGATGTTAAATCAGAGTTCCTAAATGGGCCATTGGAAGAAGAGGTCTACGTGAGACAACCTCCAGGATTTGAAAAAGAAGGCCAAGAGAAGAAAGTGTATAGGCTAAACAAAGCTCTATACGGTTTCAGGTAGGCACCTCGAGCCTAGAACAGTCACATTGATGCACTACTCATTAAACTTGGTTTTCAAAAATGCAGTGTTGAATTCGGCATCTATGTGAAAGTCATTGGACAGCAAGGTATGATTCTAATTTGCTTATATGTTGATTACCTGCTCATAACGGGTGATTCAGTGGATGAAATTGAGAAATTTAAGAAGAGGATGAAAGAGGAATATGAGATGACTGATCTCGGCAGTCTGAGCTATTTCTTGGGGCTGGAATTTGTTCAGAAGAAAGATGGAATGTTTCTCCACCAGAGAAAATATATATCTGAAGTTCTAAAGAGGTTTAACATGTCAGAATGCAACAGTTTTGTAGTCCCGGTAATGGCAAATCCGAAGCTATCCAGTCAAGCTGATGAGAAGAAGGTTGATGCTACCCTCTATAAACAGATTGTAGCTTCTTTAAGATACATTTGTAACAGCAGGCCAGATATTAACTATGGAGTTAGTCTGGTAAGTAAATTTATGAATGATCCCAGGCAGTCACACCTAGCTACTGCCAAGCACATCTTGCGCTATCTAAAAGAGACGATTGATTTTGGCTTATTCTTTCCAAAGAAATCGGTCAGTTCTAGGGAAGCATTGGAGGTTTAGTGTGATTCTGATTGGGGTGGGGACAAGGATGATAGAAGAAGCACATTCGGTTACTTGTTTAAGTACATGGGATCAACAATCTCATGGTGCTCCAAAAAAAAATGTAGTTGCTTTATCTTCATGTGAAGCTGAATATATTTCAGCAGCAGAAATGGTCTGCCAGTGTGTGTGGCTTGAAACCATACTTGACGAGTTGAAACTTGATTGCAAGAAACCAGTATAGTTGTTCGTTGACAACAGATCTGCCATAAGCCTGTCTAGAAACCCTGTCTTCCATGGAAGAAGTAAACATATCGAGACCAAGTATCACTTTTTGAGGGATCAAGTTAATAAGGGTAGATTGGAGTTGATTCATTGTTGCACAGAAGATCAAGTGGCTGACGTTTTCACTAAACCCCTGAGGCTAACTAGATTTGAGAAGTTGCGAGAATTGCTTGGTGTTAGGTTGATAGAAAACTCAGATTAAGGAGGATGTCTTGATGTTAAGATGAGTTTTTTCTATTCAACTATATTAACTAACTTTTAATATTTAGTTCATTCTTTTTCAATTTATATACCCGTGTATGTACTTTAATTTTTGAATGAGAATTACAATTCACTTTTCCATTTACCCCTCACTCTCTACATAATATTGTTCTGCATAACTGCTGCATAATTGGTACTGCACTACAACAAAAAAAATTATTATGTAATTAAATTTTTTATATTTATATAAATAGTTAAAATTTTATTAAAGCTTTTAACTCTTTTATTTTTTTTTAAAAAAAAAGTAATATACCTTATATTTCAAGTCATTTTACAAAAATAATTGAAATTACTGACAAACTTTCATCGACGAAACTAAATTCGTCGATAAATTTGAATTACCGATGAATTTTTTAGATTTTAAATTACCGACAATTTTTTTTCGTCAGTGATACATACTGGATTTATCGATGGATTTACCAACGAAATAATCCATGGGTAATACCTATTTCATTTATCGACGAAAAAATCATCGATAAAAAGAGTGGCAAATTTCTCGCCCAACCTTTCTCTCTCACTACAAACCACATATTATTAAATTTTTCTACCTCTCTCTCTTTCATTCCAGACCCTTCTTTCTCCCATCTCAACTCAGACCACCAAATCTACAAAATCCCATTTGATGCGCTTCAATATTCATTGAGCCATGCCGTCGTCGTCGTCTTTGTTGTGTCATGCCGCCACCACCATCTCCATTGAGCCATGTTGTTGCCATCTCCATTGAGCCACGCCGTCGTCGTCTCACTATTGAGCCACACTGTCGTCTCCTTTTTTTCACTCCATCTTCTTCTTCTCTAACAGGTGCAAGGGGGTGGTGATGCTTTTATTCTTCCACTATTACTGTGCCACACACCATGCCATCGTGCCACACATCGCCACCACCGCGCATCATCATTGGATCGTGCATCCAAACCCTACTTCTCGTTTCCTCTTTTTTTTTTTGTGTTTATGGTCAAGCAATTTGCTAAGTTTGCTTTCTACAAATTTTTATGAAATTGTTGTAATGGTTATGGTAATTAGGTGATAATAAAATTGTAAAACAAAGCAAAATGGGATAATGAATAAAAACGGGATGATAATTTTTTGTGCAGGTTATAAAATTATTAGAATATGTACGACATTTGGTTGTAATGTCTTTATTTTTCTGGATTGGAAAGAATGGAGGAAAGAAGAAGGGGGAAAGGAAGATGATGAACCTGATTGTAGTATTTATCAACGGATTGTTCCATCGGTAATTACTGACAAATTTTTTCCTTCACTCGGTTATTATCCATGGTTTTGTTCCTTCAGTAATTACGATAGATTTACTGACGATTTTTTCTCTGAAAATTATCAACGGATTTATCGACGGAATAATCTGTAGATAATTACCAACGAAATAAAAAATCTCTATAAAATTTACTGACGAATATATAGCCATCGGTAATCCATCGATATTTAATTTAATGAGTATTGATTAAATTGAGTTTTTATTTTTTTTTAATAGTTTAATTTAATTTATTTATTGTTAAAGTAATGTTACAATTAGTGTTTCTTTACCATATTCATTGTATATAATGTTCAGAAAACATAATATAATAAAAAATTCTTCAATTTTTTATGTTAATTTAAATTAAAAAAACATAATTTAACAAATATTAAAAATAGTAAAATATTTAAAAAATTATTAATTATTTCATATGAATAATTTTTTCCCCTACAAAGTTAAAAAATGTAATAATAAATAAAATAGATTAAGAATAATAAAAAGATATTAAAATATAAAGAGTAGTAATAGAAAATAAAAATAATTATAAATTATATGCTAGTTAAACTTATTTGTATCTTATAAATTATAAATTCTTAAAATAAATTATTTTAAATAATCTTACCAGACACTCTTATAAAAATTTAGTTATTTTATTTATTTTACTAAACACACTTCAAATATAACAAAACTATTAATAATATCATTTGTCCATTTCTAATTTTTTTTATTTTTGTCAAAATGGTAAGTTTCAGTCTTCCTTTTCGTGTTGTATGGACAATTTAGTAAATATTTAGAATAATTGTTTTCGATAATTGAAAAATATTTGAATTATAAGAAAATATTTAATCACTAGTGCATAAATCATATTTTATTACGTACAAAAATGACCTTTTATGACGTAGATGTTGGAGACATAGTTCTGAACGATATAGCCAGTTTGTGCATATTATGACGTAGCAGAAATTTACGTCATAATAGCTTGAACATATTATGACATTTTCTGTAATCAGTCATAATATGCAGTTTATAATGACAAATTGTCATTTATTCGTCATAATATGGCAAAACGTATTATGACGTAGATGTGTTTATCTATTATAATATGTGATGTATTATAACGTAGGTATTTTTGCCAATCATAAGTTGAATGTATTATGACGTACAATTTTTCACCTATCATAATAAATGGTTTTGAGAATCAACGTATTATGACGTACATTGTTTACTAAGTCATAATAAATGTGTTTTTAAAAAAATTGATTATTACAATTGACATTGAATGAAATTATAATCATATTTCTATATTATCATCTCATCCAAATAATTTATAATCAATATAGCTTCAAATGAACAAATTCAATGGAACTAACAAAATAGAATTCATTTCAAACATTAAATTGTCTAATAATATTTAATCATCATTTATACATGAAACTATATATTAAATCCAAATATTACATTAATGTACATACACTATTGAATTGTAGCCAAGTTTTTACTAACACTTAAAATAAAAGAAGCCCAATTCCTTCTAATGTCTTCAATTTCTGCAACTTCCATGCGAGATGAATCATTAAAGATCTACAAATAAAATAATAGATTTAAAACAATATTGTAATGAATAGTTTGATAAGTATTTAGTTAGTTTTTTAATACCTTATTCCATGATTCAGTAATGTTTGTACTAATAATGGTATGCATGTATTTCATTACATAATACTCACACTCAAAGTTGTCACGTCGACACTGCAAATTAAATATAAATATCCAAGACTCATTCAAACCAAGGACACAGAATATCATATTATACTCTAGCTAGCCTTTGCATCATGTAGCTTTGATCAATTTTGCTAAACCAAATTTCACAAAACCAACAACACAGCCAATTCCCCATAAAAATAGGAATCACAAAAGACAAAACAAAGGTCAACTTCTCTTAAATTAAGTGTGATTATTTGCATCTTTCCTAGAAACAAATGGAACACCCTGCAACCTTGAATGAGTTTCCAAAGACCTACGAAAGGTAGACATTCATTACATCATAATAATAATATAGGAAGGAATCAAAATATAAAGGGAAACTTATGCCTCTAATATATTTTTTATTGACAATGTGTTAGCTTTCTTATGCAAGGAACATAAGAGAACTACAAGAGAACGATCAGGAACAATAACTAGCAATTTCCAATGACCCCTACAAGTTATAATAATATTAATGAAAAGAAAATTTTAAACTAGTCATGAAAAAATAAAAAATTGTGTACTTACTTATGCAAGTAAGGTGCTAAAAGACCTCTTTACTAACTTTTTCAAACAATTCTATCAAGTACCTTTTCACCTCCTCTGGTTTATTTCCTACACTTTGAATTACAACAAGATCAAGAAATCTATAGATAGTAGCATTCCTTCTCTCGATGCAGAGGTAATGCAAATACCTTTAATATGAACAAATAATGTTAAACTAAATACACAAATGCAATATGATGGTATTTTCATGGTTTGTGAAGGTTTGCTTACAAATCCAAAGTTGTAGAACTGTTGCGGAGAGGAGATCATTACCAATAACAATTTTACAAAATATCCCTATGACATACAAATAAAGTGGTGGTAGCAATCTTGCATGTGAGTTCAGGAGGCATATTTATATCAATAGTTTTATTCCCCATTGTGACTACCATTGCACCAAGTTGTTGAAGAGGAGACAATTGTGGTTGTGGAGGTGACCACAAAGTTTGTCTTCTTAGAAACATCCTACATTTGAACCTCCTCACTAGGCAGAGGAACACGAGCAAAAGAATCTTTAATATCTACAACCATCACTCACAACATATCATCTTTAATAGCCTTGTGGTGGATGGTGCTTCCCAAATTATATATTTTACCTAAGACATAAAAAAGAGGACAATTGTTTAGTAAAATGGTATAAATGACTTACTTAGCACATTTAAGATTTGATTCAGAAAAGGTTGTGCATGCAATTGAGAAGCAAACAAACAAGTTTAGTGCAATGCAATGAAACCAACAGAGTTTAATCAACAGACTTTAAAACATACACTGAGTACTCATATTCAACATACACAACCTAACAAAATTGAATTTATCTAAAGCCATCAAATGCTAGTGGGGATCATCAACATACAATTCACAATCAACAGGGACATCAACATCATCCCTGAATCATCAAGAAAAAGACAACTCCCCTTTGTGCTAGCAACATAGGAAGCCCCATTTAGTGGACCTTGAATAGCCAATCCTCAGGATTCTATCTCTGATTTTATTTCTGACAATAATTCATCTCTCAATTCAGGGAACAATTCTTTCTTAAACTCATTTCTTAACACCTTTTTATCGGATTCACTAAGTTGTGTTAAAGTAACCTTTCGAGTAGGACCACCAAAGAATTACTTGAGTCCTAACCCTCGTCCAACACCACAGATATATCTTGGATGCTCCAAACGTCCAATGACAATAACTAATATGTCATCTCAGCCTTCTTGTGTAAATGACCCTCCCTTAAAAGATTGTAACTGTAATCAATGACTGAGCAATAGAACAGCAAACCTGGTTTCCACCCATTAGAAAAGCATATGAGTGTTGTCAAACACATTAATATAAAGTCAACTTATTGTAAATTACAAAAACAACCTCAAAGTCTATTATGCAACAATTATAAATATCCTAAAAATTTAACATAGATTATTGAACTATCAAAATTAACATCCTAAAAAAAATAATTCAAACATATCCAAATATATTTTAAACAAATATAAATTTAACCAATTAGATTTTTTCGAAAATAAATTATACTAAAGTATCTCATAATAACATTTCAAACAATTATAAACTACTTGAATATGTTGTAAGCAAATATAACTTGAAAACTTTACAGCAACCCATAACGTAAGTATGAAAATTTACTCATAATAAAAACAGAGGTCAGGTTTTATAAACTAAAATTATAAGATTGTAACTATACTTTTTAACCAGTAAGGTGTTTGTAAAATTGCTCCTGCAGTGAAAAACACATTTAACATAAAACAACATAAAACATTTTTGTGTTTGTTCTATCTAGAATATAAAGAAATGATGTAAATGTGTGTTCGAAATAAGCTTTTGGTATATATAAAGAAACTAATATGGCCATGATTGCAAAAAAGGGGGGAAAATGTACAAGTTTTTTTGCAAATTAGACAGATATTTGTTGGGTTTGCTGGAAGACAACTAAATGCAACATAAGAAGAGAAAACCATTCTAAAGGTGATACAGCTGAACAAAAATATTCAAGACAACACATGTAATAAAAAAATTATGAAAGTCAAAATCTACAATGTGCATTAAGAAAATCACTAAGTCCAAATGATTTAGAACCAAGAAAACTGAGAGAAGTATACAGAATCAGAATATGGAAATCATTAATGTATGTTCTTACAAAGTCGAAATATCTTTGATAAAAGACTCTTCCACACACTTTGGTCTTCACAATGAGATATTCCTATTTCACCTCCAGACAATATGGTATATTAGGTTTCAGATATCGTTAATGTTTGAGACAAGAGATATGTCATTAAAATACACTTTAACGTTCAAGTCCAATAAATGATAATAAATGTTACATTGAAATGCATAGTATTTCTCTCATTAAAAATGTTATTTATAATAGATCTGTGGACTTTTATCTAATTAGGTCTAGGTTGTTTAGGCTTTTCTTGAACTTTTTATGATTTTGTTAATCAATCTTATGTCTAAATCTCCTTGATAATCATGTCTCATCCCTATTAGCTTCTATCAAGATGTTTATTGTTTATTAGTTGTTGTTGAGATGATGTCACACTATATTGTGAGAGATATTCTTAGTCATATGTAATACAATGTACATCTAAGTAAATAAAAGGAAAAATTAATTTAAAAGTGACTTGGAAGTTTAGATTTAAAATAATAAGATTTAAAATCTTTTAACACTAGTACAACAAAAGGTTATACACTGTGTTTATTTTAAAGCTTACTCGACAATTATAAAATCATAGTCTATCATACTGTAGTCTAAAATAACTCTTTTATAGTCTAAAATAACTCTTTTACAGTATAGTTGAAATTGTAGTCCATTATCACTTATAGATTACGATTCTCTCAACAATTAAAGTTTATTATTAGTTATAGATTACGATTCTCACGTAACTATAGTCTATTATTGTTTATAAATTACGGTTCTCTCAATAACTGTTTATTATCATTTATAGGCTCTGATTTTCTGAATAATCATAGTGGATTATCCTTTTGAATTTTTTTAGTATTATTTCATTTTATCTTTTTTGGTCCTAAATAAGCAATTTGGATAGAAACAAAATTAGAACTTGAACTAATGTGTGGTTCACTAACAACAACTTAATTTCAACATCAAACAAACTAAATTTGTGCATATATATAATAAACCAATTATAGAAAAATTATGTTAAACAACATATTCAAACAATAAATTTTCGAATACCCATACTAATTGAAATGATTAAAAAATATTATCATATACAAAATTTTTAAATACATTAAAATCAGAGGAAAAAGAATGCAAACCTAAGAGGGTGCTTAAACAAGAACACGAGTAACATTAATGTGGGTAGAAACACGATCACGCAAAAAGGTAGCAATGATGTGTATGGTACCAAGCCAAAGAGGCTCATCTTTCACGGTAGAGGCGAAAAAGTTTGCACTAGTGCAACTTTGGCTTTTTATGTCCATTAATTATTTAAGGAAAGCATATACAAAATACATAATACAAATGAGCAATAGTATTTTAACACATTTACTTCTTATAAGAAAAATATATTCA
The DNA here is from genome assembly GCF_000741045.1 of Vigna radiata var. radiata. Classification (NCBI taxonomy): domain Eukaryota; kingdom Viridiplantae; phylum Streptophyta; class Magnoliopsida; order Fabales; family Fabaceae; genus Vigna; species Vigna radiata. The sequence goes on along the minus strand of NW_014542925.1, from coordinate 715,422 downwards.
CAATAATTTAATACGAATGTAAAGATAACAATTAACACATTTTTTAATACCTAAATTTTGACTTATTCTAAGTACGATGAATATAATATATTTTAGAACTGAAGTTAAATATTCTTAAAATTAAATAATATCTTTAAATCAGAAAATATATTTGACTTTGATTATGAGTAAAACTGAAGCCAAATATATATATATATATATATATATATATATATATATATATATATATATATATTTATTACTTATTAATAGTTTAATCTTTCAATTTGTACGGAATCAAAACAAAATACTAAATTTTATGTTTAGATTCATAATCAAGACCAAAAATTTGTTGGAAGTTTCACATCAATTAGAGATAAGGCCAATTTATAATATATAAGTGAGGTGCAGACCTCATCTTACAAGCCCATTTTGTGAGGTTGAGTTAGGTCTAAAACTCATTTCTAACATAGTATTTGAGCTATGCTTAGAACCTATCCTATCGATATTTATTGGGCATATTGTTCCACCCGCTATTGGACCGTTATCGGACCACCCATTAATATCTAGTCTCACGCTCGAGATGTATATACCTCGGCGCGAGGAGGTGTGTTGGAAGTCCTACATCGATTATAGATAAGGCCAATTTATAATATATAAGTGGAGTGCAGACCTCACCTTAAAAGCCAGTTTTGTAGGATTGAATTAGGCCTAAAATTCACTTCTAACAAAATCCATCTTTTTTTATCTCATCTTGATATACTTCGGTTGTAAAATCAAAATCCAATGTCCAAAGTAACAGATATCATAATTCTTCATTGTACTAATGTTGCATTCAACAACACCGAGAAACAATAGTAACTTTTGCAGGTAAAGTAAAAAGAAGTTTAAAACATACAAGACAATATAAACTACAATTTTTACTTAATCGGAACTATTCTTTGCAATAATTTTAAAATTATCTCTATGATTTGCAATAATTTTAAAATATTTTTTCCATGATTTGCCAATAATACACCAGCCAAACCATGGAACTGAGATTACTTCCACCAATACCCTGTTATTAACAAGGATTTCTATTCCAAAAAATGAGGATTATGACCATCCTAACATGTGATACTGGCCATTTAAGTAATTGTCACTTATTATATCCATTATGTATAAAATAATGATTGTAATAGGGTTCTCAAAAATCCAATTCTTTATTGTTCATTATCACTGCCAGAAAATTAATCCTATATGCACTAAAATAATATGTTGGCTATGTTCATTGGCTTCTGAGTGAGGGATACTCGGGTCATGAAGTGAGCTACTATAGAAAAAAGGTGTAAAATATAAAAAGTGAACAAACTTCATATCTTGGGGTATCATCAGATTCAGTGGAATGTGACTTTTAATTTTTTAATGTGTTCATAATAATAAGATAAGAGTAGAGAGATAACATCAAAAGCTTCTGTAAATAAAATTGAATCCAAGCTTCGTGCTCCTTCAAATTGAACTAAGAGTGCTAGGTTTAATGGTGTGAATAATGAGAATTGATTTGTCATGTTTAATTTTACAGGAATATAAATGTTTGAATACGATTAGGTCATTTTTTTTTTAATTTCCCAGTTTCATTGGAAGTGATACTGTCGGTTGGAAAATTATACTAAATTTATTAAGAAACTTACTTTGAAGATAAAAACAATCAAATATAATTAATTTTAAAAGATCAACTTTATTCAAAATACACACTGATTATAAATGTATATGATCATTTGATTGGTTGTTTAATTTAAGTAAAACTTGATGACCCAATTTAATTAATATAGGTCAACTTCAACAAATTTACTGTAAAGAGAAAAAGAAAAGAAGCTTAACCTAATTGAGAACTAGTTTAGGGTTTATAGCTACACTATATGTGTTTGCATCATCCTAAGTTGCTCTCCATAGATGTAAATATTACTGTCATACTTTTACATGTTTAAGAGTAAATGTGAAAATAACACTCATACTTATACTGAATTTAAAAAATGGATCAAAACAACTCAGAGTTTCAATCAATTTGAGAGTGACAAAATTTTGACACAAATATACAAAAGTTTTTTAGGGTATCAAATATAAAAAATATATTAAAATTTTACATGTAATCAATATGATTATAATAGACTTTCAGATGATTTTTATATTATTTTATACTTAATTTTAAACTAATAAGATAAAATCTACTTTGAATATATTATATTGGTCTCCAACATTAATAGAAAGTGAAATTAAATACATTCCCTTTAAAATAGTAATGGAACTAGGGCACCCTAATTTTAAGGAAAGAAAGAAATTGCAAGTTGGAAGAGGAAGCAGAAACGGACTTTATATCTGAAGGGATGTGGTGTGGGGTTCTTGCTTCCAACAACCAAACACAGTGCCTAGTTATACTAGACTTAGCTGTACAATGTTGTAGTGGGTCTGGACCATCTCATACACATACAGATACACATTTAACTTCTCCAATACTTTTAAACGATAATGATATTTAGACAATATCTTTTTTATAATATTTGAACATCGTTTACGTGTTATTCTACGATTGGTTTATGATAGTGTTTATAATTATTATTATTGATTGTAATGTAATTTTGAACCAATCATAAAATAATACGTAGATGATGTTTAAATATTGTAAAAAGAATCTTATCTGAATATATTATCTTTTTAGAAGACAGAATTTTTTTCAATTGGTGCAATTACAAGTCAAACTAATGATATATCAGAGACACATGCATTACCAATTCATCAATATAAGGAAAATATATTCATTGGAAAGTGCAGACTAAGATATGCTGCATATTCTACCTTCAAAACTTTGGGACAGGTGGCCCTTTCCCATGTGATACCAACGACTTTTTTTCCTTTATTTAGGGATTATTTGTGGATCTTTTCAAGTAACTCTTGAGAGCATTCAAGTTCAAAAAGCCACATATATTTTTTTCATATCTTATTTTTGGTGTTTGTCTTTTCATTCTCACATAAAGAGTATTTTCCACATACATATTTCATCCCAAACGTTGAGAAAACACTAAATACATTTTAAGCATGTATTTTCCATAACATGTGCAATAAATAATAGTTCAATCTCGCATCCGTGCAATCAGTAACTAAAACGAAAATGAACATTATGAAAAATGTCATTTACGAACTAACAATTTTATGTTAATAAGATAATGTATCATATACAAACAATTATATATACTATGAATGCGTTTTATTATAAATGCAAAAAAGAAAATTATAAAAATAACAATTTTAAAACACGTATTTATATAAATTAAAATTATATGAGACATGTGTGAATATAAATTATTTAAATATGCATACTAATATATTGTTTATAAAATTAAAGAATACGTTAAAATATGACTAATAAAAAAAATAGAGACACTTGAACCTAACATTATACTGAGCGTTTTCCATTTTCTTTTTTTAAAATGACTTTTTTTTCTTTTTTAAAAACAAACCAGTGACTCACAAACCAGACGGTCAACGGTTAATGAGAGGTACAAATAAACTTTCATCAAAATTAGATGGTCGATAAGTCTAACTGGTTGGTTAATGGTCAAGACAATTAACTCTAAGGTTGAACAACTTAAAGGTAAAATCTGATTATCAACAATTGGACCGGAATTAGGTTATTGCTAATCACAAACTCACCCTAAAATTTATAAATATAGGTTTAAGGTAAGAAGGTACGTGATTATATTTACTACACCATTAATATTTAAATTGTCAAATATTGAACTGACTTTGATATTGAAGTACCTCTTGCAGGTACTCTTCAAAAAATTTTGGACAAACAATTGTGAAAAGACTTGAAGTGGTAAATAGCTTTGGATCCTAAGACGATATATTGGACGTTGACCTCAACCCTACACCCTAAAACAATAACATTTTTTATAACACATATTTATATACATAAAATTATATAAGACGTGTGAATATAAATTATTTAAATATGTATTGTTTATAAAATTAAAGAATATATTAAAGTATGACTAATAAAAAAATAAAGATACTAGAACCTAACATTATTAGTGAAATGTTTCTGTATTTTCTTTTTTTTAAATGATTTTTTTTTTGTTTTTAAAAAACAAGTAAACTAAAACTGGAGATATAATTAGCAATTAAAGGGTGCCCCAAATGGTCCCGCTGCATAATAAACTAGCTAAGTATTTCAAACTTGTTATGTTTGGCCCATCCGCGAGCCCAATTAAGTGAGGGCTATGAAACACTTCACCAGTTGCTCAATAAATTATTCCAACTAAAATAACTAGTGGATCAAACTATACTCTAATTCTTTATTATTTAACATTTTCTTAAGTTATTTGTATAAGTTTTAGTAGCTAAATCTTCCTAAATTTGTGTATTATAATTTATAATGAGAAATGGTATAATCAAAATTAAAATAAGGTTAATTACGCTTATGAAACGGTAATTAACCAAACAGAACGAGAATTTAGTATTTTTAACTTCAATACAAACTTTTGGATTTTACAATTAGTGTCTCTACACTCTAAACCTCGATTTAATAATATATTTGGCGAAATCATGACCCAGACATAGTCGAACTTGATTTTTTTTTTTATAAGCACATTGAGCATGGTTTTGATTCTTAATCCATAAATCTCATTTTTTTATTGGGTCAAATCATGATTTGTATAATGTTTAATCTAAAACCTAATAAAAGGTTTAAAGAATAATTCTGATGTATTATTTCAAGGAATAGAGTACCATATATATACATACAAGGATCCTATAATCCTTCATCTATTAAAGGAAAANCATATGTACAAATCTGCACAAATTATAATAATATATAAAATATAACTAACATAATATTTTATTGCCTAATATCCTTTAATAGAATATTTGGCATATCTTAACAAAACTTTCTCTCACACCAATTCATATATAAAGTATACAATCACAGATCTTTAGTAAATATGTTGAAATTTGACATCTACTAGTATTAATGTTTTCTGTTTTGTGATTAATGCTCCTAAGAGGATCTTTTGTCTTTTAGGGTTTTTAGATTAGGGATTAATGTTTTCAGTTAGTGATCCTAATTGTTTTTGTTATGTGTGTTTAATGTGTTGACTGGAACTCTATATAAAAGAGATTCCAGTGTATTGTTCGTGTAAGAGAAAAGAAAAACATTTTTCAGTAATAACATTCAGTTTCGATTAAAGTTTCTTGTAGCTTACATACCTCTGTCACGGTGCATCCCCTCTCTACCACCAGTAGAGAGATCTTGCTTCCCGTTACAACTGCCATGTGCGTCGCCAGAGCTCCTCCACAAAGATCGCACCTTTTCCTTCCGCTGATCGCCTTTCCTTCTCTCTTCATCGTAACTTTTCCCTAAGCTCACCTACCATTCTAATTGAAGGAAGTTTCTCCTGAAACTTCTATCTCTTTTTTCCTTGGGCCAGCACGTTGTGGGCCTTAAGTATTTGGGCCAGTGTTTTAATATGGTACCAGAGCAGGTCCTACACCTGTTCTGCCCCTGTTTCTGCTGTGTTTGATTCTTGCTTTTCTTGGAGATTTTTCTTTATTGCTGTTATATGGAGAATAAAACAGAGAATGCGGACCAGTCTAACAACCCTTCTAGCCCATTTTATCTCCAACCAAGAGAGAACCCAAGAATTTCTCTTATTTCTCAAACTCTTAATGAGTCCAACTACACTTCTTGGAGCAGAAATATGAGGAGAGCCCTCCTCTCCAAGAACAAATTGAAATTCATAAATGGAGGGATCAAGAAACCTCAATAACCCTTTTTTCGATTCTTGGGAAAGATGCAACAATTTCACTAAGAAATCTTATGTGTGTAGGCAAGTAATATGATTGAACAGCAGTGGTCCAATTAAAGTTTCTAAAAATATTTGTCACATCAACAACTATTTGTAACACATGTGAATAATTGGATGAAAAATAGAACTAATATTTGATATTATGTTTTAAAATGTAAGTAATTTATTTTGTAGAAGATTCCACATGTTAATAAAAAAATATATATATTAATTATACACAAATTCATACCAGATATTAATTATACACATGGTTCAAACGCAAGATTGATCGGTACAAAATTATTTAGACGACGCAAATGGAGGTTTAATTGGTGGAAATCGAAGAACAAACGATAAAAATGGTTTTAATTAGTAGAAAAGTGATTTTAATTGGTTAAAAATGAAGGAAAAGTGAAGAGGATGACGAAACCCTAGGATTCGGAGGTAGGTCTGTATATGAAAGTGAAAATAGAAGGAAGAAATGGAGATTTGACCGAATGAAGTGATTTTGTGATGAACAAACCTGTGGATCTGTGAAGAAAATTTGGATGGTTGAAAGGCGCTCTCGAGAGAAAATGATGAAGGCGCGAGGCAGTTAATGAAAATGAAATGTGGTTGAACTAGAGGTGAAAATAAGTGTGGCTGAACATGCACGAATGAAGACGTGGCTTACGTGCTAGAAGTTGTAACGTAGTTGCCTTTTGTTTCAGGTTAATTAATTTTTAATTTTTTTTTATTATTTATTTTAAAATCCATATGTAATATCCGTATGTAAAAGGAAATTCATCTACATACGGAGTTATCCTTGGGAAAGTTCCCGCCAAAAGGCACCACCATTATATACAAATTTTACATACAAAAAATCTGTATGTAAATTTCTTTACCATTACATACGAAAAAATTCGTATGTAACTCATTTATATGTAAAACCTATATGTAACAGGATCCTTATCTATGGATTAGGATCCGTATATAATAATTCGTATGTAAATAGCATTTTTCTTGTAGTGCGTCACCTAGGAGCACGCAGAGCCACCACCAGCGTACCACCAGCCACCAACGTCGCCCCACCACGTCGCAGCACTGTCACACAACCAGCGTCATACCACCAACGTTGCACATGTTGACCCTCCACCGCCATCAGCCACCAACGTCACGCCAACAACAACCAACACGCACCACCATCGTCGTGCCACTATTGTCGCGCCAAGAACCGACCGATGAGGGGTGGTGGTTTGGGATTGGGGTAGGTTAGGGGAGAAGGTTTGTGGAAAACGGAAATGGAAAAAGGGAAACCAATTCTTGGTTTCATAAACATGAAGGACTTACCGACTACTATCACTTGTCAGTATGACTGATGACATTTACCAATAATATTATTGGCGGATATATTTGGCAGTAAGCTATGAAGTCCATTACCGACGACCATGGAATCGTTAATAAATCTATCAATAAATGTGTGTTATTGAGAAATTATTAGTCGTCGATAATAATCCACTAATAATTATAATAATTCTCTTAGTGATAAACAATTTGATGTAATAAGAATAACATTCGATTTGGTTTGGTTGTTCTAACTTTTAATTAAAATTGTAATAAAATATTTGTACAAAATCTAAAAATGATCAGTTTTATATTTTATTTTTTTACCGATTTAGTTGTTTTCGATTTGAACACAATGTACTTCACTATCTGTTAGCAAAATGATGAAGATGAAGTTTTGATGATGCTCAAATCAAGTCAAGATTTATCATGATTCATGAAGATCCTTTGAAGACTTATTTTTGTTATGAAAAGCTTTTGTAATAATTGTAGTTTAATTGTTTAGGACTTANATTTGTAGTAGGTTTTGATTCTTGTACCTTTATACTTTGTATTTGCTGTTTAGAATCAAAACTTCTCCGTTTTAATCGATTAATCCTTGATATAATCGATTAAAATCGCTACAGAAGCCAGAACCCAATCAGCTTTGGAATAATCGATTAAAGCAAGTTTTAATCGATTAATTAATCGGTTAATCCTGAGAATAATCGATTAATACTAGCCGTTGGAGGTTTCTGATTTGAAAAACTAGCCGTTGTACTTATTTTAATCGATTAACACTAATANTAATCGATTAAATGCGTTAAATGGTCAGTTTCGTAGAATGGAAGAGTTTTTGCTTGAGTCTATTTATAGGCTCTCTTTATCCATCAACAGCAACTCTTCCCTTGTGCTTAAGAACTCAAAAACTATTGAGAAGTGTGTGTTCTTGTTCGGCTTGTGAAACTCTTGTCTGTGGAGCTGGTGAAGTGCTACTACGGTGACGGAGGAAATAGCCGGTTCATCCTTGGTGCGTCTGAGGAGGTGTGTGGAAGAGGATCATCCTTCGTGAAGTATTCGAAGGAGGTGTTTCATCCTTCGTGAAGTATTCGGAGGAGGTGTCTCATCCTTTGTGAAGATTCAAAGGAGGTGCAGGTTCATCTCTTGTGGTATCAAGAGAGGTGGTTTCTAAACTCTTACAAATTGTTTCTTTGTGATTGTAATTTGTAATTGTTTTGTGCTTAGTGAACTGTTTATCTCGGTTTTAGATAAGCGACTGGACGTAGGATTGGTAAGATCCGAACTAGTATAAAATTCATCTGTGCAAATTTCTTTCAACCTTACTCTTTTATTTATATTTATTATTTCTGTAATAAGTTAAATTGAGTAGAAATTAAAAGGCACGCGTTTGTTTTAAAAACCCTCTTGGTTTGTTATTCCACGCTAACAATTCCGCTGCAGCCGATTCTAACACTATCTTCTTAGGTTTTAGTAATTTTTTTTCCGTAAATTTTCATCAATTTAAATTTTCTTTTAAGACAAACATAAATATAGTGGACTGAAATTGCATGTCTTATGCTTCGTGTATTGAATGCTGCGTTGTAAAAGGCTATTGAATTTGATACACAATTATCTTGTGACATGCAATACATCGACCTAATTGTGTGGTGAGGCTTGTAAAATAATAAATACCAAATATACTAGTATTAATATAATATGGAAAAAATACCCAGAAATGTTTACACCATCCACAGACTTAAAAAAACACTTTTTTTTTTCTTTATATTGCATTTCACAGCATTTCAGAATCACTCATAAATGTACCAGAAAAATAATATAAAACATAAACACCTTTTAGTGAAAAAAAAAATCAGATTCTGTTTACATAAAACATAAATGTATTTTATTTATAAAAATTAATGTAATATAAAAAAGTTATAACAACATACACTGATTAAACATTTAAGACGTGCTTAACAATTCTTAATCTAGGTTAACCATACATGTAAGTTAACTAAACGAAGGATGATTTCATTTTAAGAATATTTTCTTTATTGAGATCAAATATTTATATTTTTTTTATACAAAATATATTTTAAACAGAAAGTCCTGAAATATAAAAATTATTAAAATATATAGAGAGGGGGAATAGATATAGAGAGGGAGAGAGAGAGGATTATTAGTCATAATAAGAGGCTATGTTATGTCCAAGATTGATTTTTAAGAAAAACTTGTTATAAGATAAATTGAATTTTGCGGAAAATTATTGTAATGGATTTCCTCACGAGATTGTGACCCTTATTATGAATGACACAACTTCCTCTACTTTGTCATAAAAACAAAATAGTTAGAAGCTTGAAAGCTCGAATAGAAGACAAACAAAGAAGATTCTATGTCTCTTTATACTCTTCATCTTATGGAGCCAAACCCTAAGCTATCTTATTGAGAGAAGACATGTATATTTATAAGTGGAGCCAAACCCTATGTTAGCTTTGTAAAGACAAGTTAAAGTTAAACATAATTTTCAAAGAATATACTTGTCAAATAAGAAAATCAGAGGTTTCCTTTGTTAACGGTAACAATTAAAAATTAAGATGATTGTAACATTGTAAAGAATATTAATTCAAGGTGAGTGAGTTGAAAGATAGGTTGTTGAATAAAGAAAAATAGAATCAATGAATTAATTCTCACCTCTATGTCCATATAAACAATGGACAATCATTCAAAATTATGGATGAATTTTGAAATTATGGATATTTTTTTAAGATTTGGTTGGGAAAGAGTAGTATTGGATGAAATGAAAATTAAGAGGAACTTTTAATGAAATATTTATTTCAAAGAATTTGAAATGATTTATGATAAAAATAATTTATTACTTAATATTTTGATTATTTTAAATTTAGTTGAAAAGGTAATTGTTTCAGGATAGGGGGACAAGGATCCTTGGCCAGGTTTGAGGTTGACATTAGTACAAGAGTTTTGAATTGAGCGAGTTATGTAAAAGATTGGTCGAACATTATAATAAACCGAATGAGCTTTGTTGAAGGTTGGCTAGCCTGTTCTGAAGACTGCTCAAGCACAATAATTGATTGGATATGACTTATTAAAGGTTGACCGTGTTTTGTTGAAGGTTGATCGGACACTGTAGCAGACTGGACAAACTTTGTTGAAGGCTAGCCAACCTATTATGAAGACTAGCCGAGCACAATAACAGAATAGAAAGGACCTGTTAAAGGTTAGTCGACATCTGTTGAAGGCTCACCGAGCATAATAGTAGACCAGATAGGACCTGTTAAAGGTTTGCTAAAAATTGTAGCAGACCGGATATGACCCGTTGAAGGTTGGTTAGGCACTGTTGAAGGCTGATCGAGCTTTGTAGCAACATAGACAAGACCTATTGCATTCCTCCCTCCTTTTCCAAGGTCTCCCACTCATTCATAACTGCTTAAAGGGTACCTATAGAAGCACTTTAATGCCAAAGTTAGTAGATGATTGTTTAGTTGGCAAGTGATGCATATTATGTGTATGATGATCATTAAGTCATACCTGAGATCTTTATTTATAGTAGTAGAGATGGTCCTTTACCTAATGACAACCCAATCATACCTTAATCTACATTAGGAGCTTAATTTGTCATTATTGTTCCTAAGCTGATGTATTCTGACAAGATGGTTGTGGTATGCTCGATCAGCCATGGTGTGCCTAACCGGCCATGTTTTTTAGCCTGATTGTGGTGTAGTTGCTCGACCATGTTGTGACTAGTCGATTTTAAGTAGGCGGCCTTGAGGAACTCATCTTAGAGTAGCTCAACCTTAAAAGAGGTTAGCATATGTGGAGCTTGGTCGAGAAGCTCGATTGGAAGGAGCTTGGCTAAAAAGAGCTTGGTAATAAGGAGCTCAGCAATAGAGATCGGTTTTCCAAGAGGTTAGCCTAAGACATATGCTTGGAATGCTCAACCTGCGGAAGCCTAACTAGAAGGAGCTTTGGGTGATAGAGATCGTCCTTGCAAAGCTCAGCCTTGGTGGAGGACGACCTAAACGACCGGTCTGGATGTGAAGGATAAACTTGGTGATCGTTCTGATATGAAGGACGACCTAAGTGGACAATCTAAAACTCGATCTTAATGGAGGACGACCTAAAAATAATATGTATAAAAGGAAAAAGAAAAAAAAAATGCACTTTACCAAAACCACATGAGAGAAAAAAAATAAAAAAAATATAAGGAAAGCAATCTAAAAACAAACTGACAAAACCCACACAATAAACTATTATCTTAAATGTTGTTTTGATAAACATTGATTAAAATGTATGTCAAAGTTATTTATTGACCGACAATTCCAACAATAATAAAATTTTATGGACCACCATCAACACGATTAATTTTTGTCTATTTTAGTTAGTACTTTTTATTGATGTTAATAATATTATTTTTCGACTCTAAGTTACAGTGTCTATAGTTATCATTGATATGAATTATTTTCTAATTAATATTGTTGAGATTATTCATCAACTTGTACATTTTAAAGTTATTTCTCAATTAATATTTGTTAAATTAATTCTATTTATCTATATTTTCCTTGGTATTTAGTATTAATATTCTTTTGTGCATAATTAGATTGATTTGGACCACTTTCACTATTTTAGTTTGGTAAGATCTTAGTTTAATTATTTTATATTAACATATATTTTGAATTCATTTAGCATTTAGATTATAACTTATTATATAAACATCGATTGATGTGATTTTCGCTTTATAGGAAATTTAAAAATGGACCTACAATCATGAAAAATTAGAAAGCTTAACTCTTAAAGTCCAAAAGCAAGGTCACATCTCAGTCAAACCAATTAAACTTATTCTCGTCTAATTGAAAACCTAACATATAGGGCTTTAACTAACCTTGGAATCAATATCAAAACTAAACATATTTTTAGATAAGGTTTAAATGCTTTTTTTAGGTGAATTTTTGTTTAGTATCCGGTTTTAAAAATGTATCTGTTGAGTTCTAAAGTTGTAAAAATTGTATAAATGAAGTCTCCTCCGTTAAATTGGCTTAAACAGAGTTAATTCCGTGCTGACGTGACTATAAAATCTGATTTTTCTTCTTTTTTCTTATATGTTCTTTCTACAACGTTCAACTTTTTCTCTTTCTATATTAATGAAGTCCCTTATTCTGGTATTTCTCCTGTTTAAATTATCACTTGAAAGATCAATGCTCTTAAGCAGTGCCGTCAAAATGGGTTGAAACCCGTGAGTCAATCCGGCTCACCACGGGTTTGAGTCGGGTTGGGTTGGATTGCATTGTTGTTTCTGATAACGTCATTGTCTTCCTCCTCTCCTTTTTCTCTCTTGCGGCATTGCATCCCAGGTGCATGGTTTTTATCGTTACCGTTTAATCTTTGTCAGTCTTTTATCGATTATATCTTCTGGTTCAACTGATTAAATTTGTTTTCTTTGTGTTGTGTTTTAGTGCAGTTTTGTTCCTTTCTTGGGGTAACGTAGTAACACATTCTCCCTTTGCTAGCTGCCTCCCAGAAAAAGCGGCGTCTAGTGAATTTCTTTTAATCATTTAACCCAAAAACGACCCTGGGTCGTTGCCTAGTTATCGTTTCACCGTGATTTTTCCCTCTTGCGGATGAAAATGGAACTAAGCAACAACCCAGGTTCGGTTTTGGGTTGAAAAGATCCATAAGAAATTCAAAAGTCGCAAACTTTTTTTGGGGGGAAACTAGCAAAAGGAGATTGTGCTACTAGGCTATCCAAAGACGGGAACAAAACTGTACTAAAACACAACCACTGTATTAGACGTCGGTTAACGCAAAAACCGACGTCTATATGTGCTCTTAGACGTTGGTCAGTGTCATGTTCGAAGTCTTTATGTGCTCTTAGACGTCGGTTAATGCTTTGTCCGACGTCTAATTAGTGCCTTTAGACGTCCAGTTAAACCAGTACCGATGTTTATTGACGTCGGTTATGGGCACTAACTGACGTCATTATAGACGTCTGTGGTTAGGATGTCTGACGTCCCATTGACGTCACCGGTTTAGACGTCGGTTGATTAATGGACGTTAAAAGCCCAAAATAGCCGACGTTAATCAGCGTTTTTCCACTAGTGTTAAAACCAGAGGCGCTCTAAGGCTAACGACAATAGGAATAACTATTTTACGAAGATTTTGAACAAGTGAATGCAACTTATGTAACAAAATTCTACTTATTCAAAGTACTTCTTACAAAGAGTGAAAGCTTTTATTTATAGCCTAAGAGGTTCAACCATAAAAGAAGAAAAAGGAGAAAAATTCAAATTTGAATGCCCCCATATTCTCCCAAAATCACACCACCATGAGTGGATCAAGTGATATTTGTTCACTCATACTTTCCAGATTACAAAATGTGCTAAATGTGGAGTTTTGCACACCTCTTCCTATGTATGATTGACTAGGGTTTTTCTTGGACTTGAATGAGTCAAATCCAAGAAAAACGCTAATGAGGCTTCTAACCTTACTTTAGTCCAACTCTATTCAAGGTCTTATACAATTCAAAAAACGATACACTATTTAACAAAAGTACAAGGCTTAAAATATCTTATACTACTTTGTACATATTTTGCAAGTTATAGACCATAATTTTAGTAACTTAGATTTGTTGAGGCACATTCTTCTCATATCTTTCTTACGATAACCCAAATAGTTGGTCTCTTTAATAAGAAGTATTTCATCAAGACAAATTTTAAAATATATAAAAATAAAACTTTTTACTCATATAGATATAAGAGCTACGTATAATAATACTAAAAATTATATAAACAATATTTTAAAAGGTTTTTATTTTATAAAATGCTTCATAAGCTAATTATGTGTGTTTTCTTTCCTTTAATGCTTATACATATATATAAGAAATTTAAAAATATTATGTAAGACTTAATAAGGATAAATATTAGGTTTAAATACCTTTTTAGTCCCTAGATTAGGAGCTGAATTTCTGTTTTGTACCCGGTTTTAAAAATGAAGACATCAAGTCCCTGTGTTAGGAAAATTGTATTAATATGATCCACTCCGTTAAATTGACAGTAACGGTGTTAATTTATCCTGATCTAACATACTTTATTTTTCTTCTCTCTCCTTTATCCTCTGATGGTCACTACTTTTTCAGCTTTGGTGCAACTTTTTCTCTTTCATGTTCAACCTTTTATGAGAAATCAAATTGCAATTTCAACCTATGATCCAAGAGACACACACCACTGCTAAGTAAGCACCATGTATAAAACCATAACATTGTATTTTCCTCGTTCACCCTCTCAGTCACTCACTCTTCTCTTACCGTTTCATTGGATTCGATTACAATGGCGTCCGAAGGCATTCTTCTCGGCATGGGCTTATTCTTATTAGGACCAAACTTAGATACAGTGGTAAATAGTTGCTTTGGGTGATTATACACACACACACACACACACACACACACACACACACACACACACACACACACACACACACACACACACACACANCACACACACACACACACACACACACACACACACACACACACACACACACACACACACACACACACACACACACACATATATATATATATATATATTAAAATTATAATCAAAGATTTACTTTAACAATCAGATCAAAGGTCCGCATTAAAAGATTTAAGGTGAAATCTCAACTCTAATTGAAATGTAATAGAAGAAAATGTTTACAGAACTGGATCTAATTAGTTGTATATTAACTATAGAAGGAATATTCAGATTCTCGCATGTCTTCCCTTAGATACCTGGTAATTAGTATCCATGTGTGTATTTTTCCTGTAGAGTAAAGACTTGTTGCAATAGTGCATTGGTATTCAGACTCATATTTTAACAAGATTTTGGATCTCTATCTACTGATCTTTAATTGCAGATATGGTTAATTTGGTAAGATGCTCCATTTTAGATATGAAGAGTTGTTGAATCCTTCTGATTTAGCGCCTACTAGAATAATAGTCCTTTCATGCCAAGTATCCCAGATAATACCTAACGTCCATGTATTACAACATCTATATTTTGTTTAAGCAGTAGGGAAGTGTTTAGCTTTTCCAGAATTTAATTGTGGGAGCTCGGTATGCTGGATAGTTAAATGTTGTCTTCACTACTAAATGTTTTCTTCTATTTATTAGTTGAATTAAACACGTATAATCATGGCTTTGTTTGTACCTTTTACTTCAATACCACCATATATCCTTAATAAGGGTATAAAATGGTGTGAAGCGGTACCTGGATCACATATCTGAGAAATTTACCATTACTTCTTGTAGTAGCTTTGGTTAAAGTAATTTACCATTACTTCTTGTAGTGGATGCTCCAATTCCTGGTGCAACAAGTTTCATGGGTGGCATTGGGAAGGATAAGTTTGGCGAAGAGATGAAGAAGAGCACAAAGCTTGCTGGTGTAAAAGTAGGTTTAATCACTCATCTTCTCCTTTCATTGTCACCGCGATTCAGATCTTTATCCAGTTCAAATCAGTGAATCGCGTCGCACACTGCCATCGTCGAAGGCTCAATGGTTGTTCCTCTCTTCGCGTGTAGCTTCAAATCGCTAGGGTTTGTTGCACAAGGAATATGGCTTTCTGTTATCAATGAAAGTGGCGAGGGAAAGAGACAAGGAGGGTTTAGTTCTCTGCTACCCAAGAAAAAAATGAGATGGGAAGAGAGAGAGAAAAGACCGAATAAAAGATGAATAAAAGCTGAATAGCACACAGAAAAAGCTGTAGAGAGCAGAGGAGAGAAGAAAAAAAGTATGCCAGATCAGCATAAATTAACACTGTTACTGTCAATTTAACGGAGAGGATCATATTCATACAATTTTCCTAATACAGGGATCTAATATATTCATTTTTAAAACCGGGTACAAAACAGAAATTCAACTCCTAACCTGGGGACTAAAAAGGTATTTAAACCTAAATATTAAATAGGAGAACTCTTCCCCCATTGTCTTACAATGTTGAAATTTTACACTTAATTGATGCTTTAGAATATATTTATTGTTATGTACACTTAAAATATGAGTTTTAAATATAACAATGAAGAAAATGAAAAATGAAACTTTTTTTCATAAATATTGGACTATGAGGGTATATTGTACCTTTTTGAAAGTAATAAAAAATTAATTTTATGATGCTAATGGTTATACTTTCTCATTTTGATGCAAGGATTATATTGTATTTGTATGAGTTAATCACTAAAATTGATCATTGACTTTGATACCATTAATAAATTTATTGAGGCGAGAATTCATCAAAGAGATACAATATTAATAATGCCTGAGTTTAATCCACATAAGAAATTGACATCACTTCCAACCTAAAATCTAAAGACAAAGAATTCATGAGTCTTTTACCTTATATGTTGCTTAATTTCTCATTTCTATCCAATATGGGACTTAGAATCACACTTGGATTTCCAGTAATCTTCTTCTCAAGGGTGAGTCCCTTCAACATTGGTACACTCCCCCTCGAGCAAAAACATTCCAAACCATGAGTGCTCCTTTCGCTTAGTTGTTCATCTTAACGGGACACACTTACCCGAACCCTTTGTCAAGAAGAATTTTGATATAAGGATCAAATTGTACTCGTATATCATTAATGAGTCTTTAGAGATGAGGTTCACTAGGGAGATAAGCAAGATAAGACATGAGCCCAACCAACATAAGAAATTGACACTACTTTCAACTCAAAACCTTAAGGCAATGGGTTTATAGGTTTTCCTTCTTACATGATGTTTAACTTCCGTATATTTACTCAATGTTAGACTTAGACTTAGACTTGGATTCCTAATAAGCCTTATATTAGTTTTTGTAAATATTCTATTACTTTTTAAGTAGTTGATACTTAAAAGTTACAATTTTTTGATAAAAGTATATATTTTTCAATTTTGACCTAATTTTGATAACCTAATTTAACTTATTCTACAATGGGTTAATTTGAATTAGGTTTAACATAAATGATACATAAATCTAATTGGATACTCTTTTAATGAGTTTGATAATAGATTTACACAAATCCTACTTAATATTAAAAACATGTAGCGAAATGTTTAAGCATAAGACAAAAACTAAGGGGGTGAATTGGTTCAAGTTAAAAATTTCTTCCTTTTTAATAGATTTTTGCTTTTAAAAATTTCTTTAATGAAACTGAAAAATTACTTTGAATAAAAGAAAATAAACAAAGGAGAGAAAGTAAGAGAAAAATTACACAGGTAACACAAGCTCCCTTTTTCCAAATAGAGAGTTTCACTTAGGCACACAACTCTAATACTCTTAATGAAAAGCTTTTTTTAAGTTATGTTTAAGTTAATTATTTATAGACTCTTGCATTTGAAAATTAGGTCTGAAAATTAAGAGTCACGTTCGCAACTGCCACTAATAATCGATTATCATAAGTGATAATCGATTATTCTAAAAACATTTTCAATAATAATTTCTTACTAATAATCGATTATCATAAGTGATAATCAATTATTCCAGAAACATTTTCATATAATAATTTCGTATTGTGATAATCGATTATCACAAAGACTTTTATGAAAAATAAACATTTTTTCTGAGTGCTTTACGACTTGGGTTCTACCTATTGATTCTTGAACTACTAAATTAATTACAATACACAACTTACAAGTCTTTAACAATTAATTTATTAAGTCTTCAAAGTATTTCTTGAAATCAAACGCTTCTTTAATTTTTCAACACTTCTCCATGAAACATTATCATCAAAATCCTTTATTGAAGCAAGATGTTCATTTTCTTCTTTTTGCTAACACTTAATCCCTCCCAAGAACACCCTAAACTTAATTGCATTAAATGTTAATGATATTAAATCTAAATGACCTTTTTAATATCTAAAAACTTCAATTAAGTACCCTTATTATAAATTCCTTGAAATAAAATATTTCATTAAGTTTTCCTTATATTTAAGAAGAGATGGTTATCAAAATAAGAGAAGACCTATTGAAATTTAACAAAACGTCTAAGTGAAATAATGTTTAAAAACATAAACCATCTAGGATATTAAACGCAAGTAATAAATATTAAAAGTATCCTAAACGATAGTACACATATAATGCCTAAACGACTAGGATCGTCTAATGCCTTATTACATGTACGTTGTAGTACTCTTTTATCTATTGTGGTGTGCTCTCTTTTTCTGTGCAGATAATATCAATACACTACCTTTATTCAAAAGCTGCTTCAAAATAAAAAGAACGTTTAGAGACATGAAAATATTCTAGGAATGTTTTCTTCATTCTTTCTACCCGTCTCTTTCGTACACAACACAATTACCTTTGCAAGACGCAACATAGCTTCTAACTTAATACAAAAAGCTACATCTCTACAAGAAAGTCAAAAGCTCTGAGCAACTGATCTTTTTCAAAGAAGCCTATATAAAGAAGACTGCATAAAAAGAAGAATCAAGCATCAAGAATCAAGAATTATCTATACATAGTCTCTTGCTGCTCTTCTCTCTAAAGCTTCCATCGTCTAATGCTTTGAAAATAGAAAAAGTTCTTTACAAGTTTTTCATAATCTCTTTGTATTTATTTCAAATCCTCTCTATGAGAGTTACACATTCTGTTATTGTAATCAATAAAGCACTTTGTTGTTTTCATTCAGAAGTGAAGTAAAATGTTTGTAAGTTTAGCTCAGTGAAATTAAATTGTCTAATCAATTAAACTAGTTAATATCAAGAATGTTTATACTCGTCCTAACCAGTTATATACCATAAGCAGTTAAACTCGTTGTAATTTTTTGTAATTAGTGGAATCCCTAAAAGAGTACTTAAAGAAAAATTGAATGTAACTCAATTTGGAATAAACTAATATAAAAATAAGCATACCTTACTATTTTTGTTTTTCAAAAATTTTCTCTAAACACTGCTTTAAATACTTAAATATTTAGTACTTTTTACATATCATCTAATCCTTGGAAAAGAAATTAAACACTATTTTAGAAAAAGATTTAAAATTCTATTCAAAACCTCATTTTAGTGTTTTCTTGTATTACAAAAATCATACAAATCATCGATGCATTTTTTTTTTCTAATTCAAATAAAACTTAATCCTACCTAATTAAAAGTCAATGCACTTCTTTGTTATATGTGTTGTCATTGCAACACCAAATAATTAAAAATTAATACAATTAAATAATTTTAGGATTTATAAATTTGTAAGTTTTTCACAATCCTTACCATAATTTATGATTTTAACTACCTTAATTAACTGAAAATATGCTAACATTCCCTGAAACATAGTTTTTTTTTTTTTTTTTTTTCTTTCTTAAAACTTAAAAAAAAAACAAATATTCATGGTTGAATAAATGCTATTTCAAATGTCAACTAAGAACTTTAAGAATTAGTTTTGAAAAGAAAGAAAAATAAGTGAAAGTAACATTAGGTGTGAAAAAAAAGAAGAAAAAGTAAAAAACAGTTGAAAAAAATTGTTGAATGCTGAGAAGAATAGGGATGTGAGGGAAGAAATTGATAGCCAGCATAGGAAGAGGTGAGAAAGAGAGAGGCCATAGTCTATCGCCAGAAAGGAGGCTGCGACCGAGAGAACAACTACACACACTGTACCTCTCACCGGTTCTTCCACTTCTAACTTCTTAGATCGTCTTCTTCCTCGTCAAACGTCTACGGTTCCTCTTTCCTCTTCGGCGATTGTCAGAGCATAAGAGAGCTTGTTTCATGGAGCAGGTTGGTAAAAGGCTCTGCGTTTTGAAGCTTTACTTTTAGTTTCAGTTCGTCTTAGAAATACGAAAATATCCGTGCTTCTTTCTCTCTAATCTGTGTATGTGAATTTTTTCAGTACGAGAAGGTTGAGAAGATAGGTGAAGGAACCTACGGCGTTGTTTATAAGGCTCGTGACCGCGTCACCAACGAGACCATCGCATTGAAGAAGATTCGCCTGGAGCAGGAGGATGAGGGGGTTCCCAGCACCGCCATTCGAGAGATTTCTCTCTTGAAAGAAATGCAGCACCGCAACATTGTTAGGTATATATCTGCAATTCATGCGTTTTTCACGAATGTGGTGGTCGTCGTTTGAGCAATTCATGTGCTCACTAAGAATATTATATGGCTGTAGATAGAAATTAGGAAATTAGGAAGATTATTGTTCACTACGAGTCTCAATGTCTCAACACAGTGTTCATTTTGTGGTGTTTTATTCTGCACAGAGCACCAATGTTGAATAGTTTAATTAAGAATTTCAGTTATTATAGATGACAGAGGTGAAATAGGAATCTGATTATTTCGCATGGCTAAACATGTGTTGGATCATGTTGCTGTTGATTTGTGCCTCTGGTAATTGAACTGCATACATACAATGATACCATTTCGTGTTATCCATATTCTTCACGGTTTTGTCCGTGTCTTTGGACAAAACCTGTTTTTGATACTCTTTTCCTTTTGACTAATTTTAATATTTGGTCAACTGGTAAATCTGTCTGATATATTGTCTGACAAACTGTACAACTGTGAATTTTTCATTTAGGTGACATGCATAGATGATGTATAACTGTACTTAATGTCCCTGTGGTTCAGTGTCCCAGCATAATTTGCATTGTTTCATAAGATCTACCAAAGACCTACTTGGCGGCTGTTGTGTATGCCATCAAAATTAGGATCGAGTGGCCCCAGAAAACCTGTTGACTATAGTTTCTTAAATTGTTTTGCTTCGTTAAGTTCATCGCTGCTGTCCTAATGTTATTTTTCTCTCTAGTCTCTAGTCATTTCCTTATCATCATTGGCAAATTGTGGTAACAGGTTGCAGGATGTAGTACACAGTGAGAAGCGTTTGTATCTGGTTTTTGAGTACCTTGACTTAGATCTAAAGAAGCACATGGATTCATCACCAGAATTTGCAAAAGATCTACGACAAGTTAAAGTATGTGACATGTCTTTTCTTTATAGATTTTCAATCCTTTTGTAACAGAAGTTATAATTATGAGAGAGACAGAAAGAACTAAATTGTAGCCCTCAAATACCTGGTTCTCTTATCCTCTTTCTTTTCTTGGCATAAATTAAATAGAGCAAACGTAAGAGCCAATGGTGATTAAATAAGCTTATGGTTTTGACATAATTATGGCCTGTCAAAATGCAGCTCCATACATATTATGCATGTCTCATGAATTTGTGATGAATTACCAATTATGTGGATAGCAGTCGGTTGGTATTACTTTGTCCATAAAAGTTTGTTTTAGAAGACAAGTGACGTGTACAATAAATTTGGCCCCAGCATTTTGTCTTGGGCTATTAAGTGCTTTTTAAAACTGAAGGTGCTAAAGTAATCCTAGGAACAATGAGCTACATCTACAGGTTAATTATTCTCATGTGTTTCAGTTGAGTATCATGTTTATATATTATCTAAAATAGTGATCAGAAAAAAAAAAGCTTTATTTTGTTTGTTCAGGTCATTACAGTTTGACAATAATGATGTTGAACTGACCTCAAGCTTTTTTATTTCGTTAGAATTTGTCTCCTTTACTCATAGTCCGCCTACTCAATATTGAAGTATATGAGGATTATCATCCTATTATTAATTGAATATATTTTATTTTTATTAAATTTTCAAATGAATGTTTATGCAGATGTTCCTTTACCAAATTCTCTGTGGGATTGCGTATTGTCATTCACATAGAGTTCTTCATAGAGATTTAAAACCACAGAATTTGTTGATAGACCGCAGCACTAATTCACTGAAGCTGGCAGATTTTGGACTGGCAAGGGCATTTGGAATTCCTGTTAGAACATTTACACATGAGGTTTGTTTGCTATATACTAGAGATGGAATTACTCATACAAAATTTTATGATCGAATGTTTTTGAACTCCAATCGTAACTTTGCTTACTGGCCCCTAAGAGGCTAAAATGCAACACATCTTGAACACAGGATTGGTAGTTTGTTATTTCTTGTTCTGATCTAAAGGTCGTTAGTATGTTTTTCCATCTGGCCTTCTCCTGACTCAATATTTATTTAGTATTCAATTGGGGAGAAGATGGTAGAGAATTAAATAAGGTGGTTTGGCCTTGTGAGAAGACTATAGATGCCTGATTGTTGTTGATTTATTAATATCTTTTTATTAATTTCAACTTTTTTTTTTACTAGAAATAACTTGTGATAGTTGTTTGAGTTGTAAAAAGTGATTTTTCTTCAGTATTTTTCAAATTAACACAAGGAAATTGCCTCATTCAACTTTGAAAGATTATCGGTCTTTTTGTATTATCTATCCAACTTATAGTCAAAATGTTTCCTTTCTTAAAAATTTGAAAACTTATTTTCATGAAACATTTAACATGGTAGCATGAGATTCTCAATATCAGTAGCAAGAGTGGTAGGTCCATTGTTCTTGCTATTTCAGCTACATTACATTGATAGATATATGGGAGTAGATTGTTTCAAAGAATATAAATATTGTGAACAGACATAATTCTGACATTAGTACTTGAAACTATCTTATATATTTAGTTATAGTTTTGGCAATTGCTTGCAGGTAGTAACACTGTGGTACAGAGCTCCGGAAATTTTGCTTGGATCCCCTCGTTATTCTACACCAGTTGATATTTGGTCAGTGGGATGCATATTTGCAGAGATGGTAAATCAACGACCTCTCTTCCCTGGGGACTCTGAGATTGATGAATTGTTTAAAATATTCAGGTGAATAGTCTTCTTTCTATAATTTCTATTGTTCTTTGGAAATCATTATTTTTTACATGCAAAGTGAATATTGATGGAAAATCCCAACTTAGCACTATTTGTGTCAACGTTGGAAGATATACAATACCTTTGGAAATCATGGGCATGCGTGAACAATTTCTTTATAGCACTTTTATGAGGAAAACAATAAGAACTTGGAGATGTTATATAAAAGCGTTTCTACATATTAACTAACTTGTGAATTAGTCGACTCTAACTTATTAATAGTTTATTTATTGCTGTATTAAGCAATATTAGGCAACCCATGTCTTTTGCGCCTACATTGATTAGAATAAATAATTTTTATTTCCTTTATTTCATTTTAACAACTACAAATCCTTTATCTATATAAAGAGGTTGTCAGTTGTATATTCATTCAACATAAAAGAAACGTAATATATAGTTCTTCTTGATTGTTTTCTTTTTTTCTACATGGTATCAGCACCGATTGTGTATGTCTCAGAAAGGGCTACCTATGAAAGATTATGATCATTAGGAAGTTGAGTGAAGTGTCACTAAGTAAAGTTTTGTAGGATGAAGTTTGCTGAAATGCCAATTTTTAACGGTGGTAGTGTGATAGGGACTTGGCTGTTTTGAGATGCCCAAGTACTATAATAGGTACTATGAGATGCCTATGTCCCACATTGTGCAGTATGAGATGCTCCATGAGGTATCGAAGCATTTGGTTCCCCCCTCTAATGGCTAGCTTTAGAGGGTAGATTTCTCAAGTGGGATCTTATCAATTGGTATCAAAGTTGATGATTTATTGGCAGCTTGCTTAAGCAAGTGTGACAGAGTGAGTGATGGATCTTTAGTTTGTGGATCCCTTGTATTGAAAGTCTTCTTGACAGGGGTTTAGACACTCTATGTCCATTGTGGTAAACCACAGTGCAAGTAAGGGTTACCATTAAGGTATTTGTGGTTAAAAATGCTTTCCTTGAAGGAAACATACCAATATGAAGGGTTCACTTGAAGAGACTGTTGGCATTCACGAGTGAGTTAAAGTACCACATCATGTAGAAATAGACAAGTTGAGCAACATATAAGTGAGAAAAATTCATACACCAATTGTCTTAGGGTTTTTAGTAGGAGGTGATACCATGTTTCTTTTGTGGTCGACTTGTGGCCTATTGGTGAATATCTCTTGTTTCAAGTTATTCTTGGAAAACTGAGAAATCTAAGCACATGTGAAAATTCAAGTTATATATGTTTGATCACTTGAGAAGTTTAAGCAGTGACCAAATAGTGTGAAAATCCAAGTTATGCTTGGTCAGTTGAGAAGTCTAAGCAGTATCGTAGTTGTGTGAAAATCCATATTATGCTTCATTGGTTGTGAAGTTTAAGCAATGTGAAAATCCAAGTTATGCTTGGTCAATTGAGAATTCTAAATAGTGACTTAGAAGTATGAAAATCCAAGTTATACTTGATGGATTGAGATATATTGTGAATTATGCATTTGTGTATCTTGATTTGTGCTTTATTGATTCATCTTTTATCTTGGGAGTGGATGCGAGTCTTTGCAAGAGGGTCGCTATGGCCTTCTATCTTGGCCTTGGGGGTTATATAGCGGAATCTTGTCTATAAGTAGGATGAGGGCCCACCATAACTTGTTAAACTACCCTGATTGACTTCTAATTAATTATATGCTAATTGAGAATGGATTGTGAGGGTCTTTGTTTCGGTCCATGTACTTCTGGATTCCTTGTTATGTGAGTGCTTTGTGCAAACTTTTGAGAATAGTACATTCATTATTTTTTGCTACATTCCCACAAAATTGTTCCTTACGAGGAGAGATGTCTAACTTTTCCAAGTTAAATTTTTTACTGTGATAAAAGTATCATATTACACTTGTTAAATAATTTACCGTGGTAAATGATTAATATTTATGGTAAAGGTCTCGATTGGGTTTGGGCCAGTGCTAAAGGGAAATAAATCCAAACCAATCAAAATAATTGGATTTGGAAAAAGAAAATGTCTATCGGACCCAAACCAAACCAATGAAGAACTAGTGGGTTGACAACCTATAGATACTTTTGAAACCACAAAAGAATATGTAAAAAAGTATTTGTCATAAAGAAATACATAAACTTATAGAAAAATAATAATATCTCTTGAATTTAGAATAGGAATTATAATGTATTTTCTAATGGGAATAAAATTTACCAAATTTTGGAAAAAAAACATAAAGAATAATATAAAATAAAAGAATTAGTTTGATTTGGGTTGGTGCAGATTTGGAAAATATGAACCCAACAATTTAACAAGTTAAGATTGGGTTTTATCAGTTTGGTTTGTGTTGGACTTGATTGTGTAAAAAACTGAACCTGTTTTGTTGGTTTCCTTTAGATCATTAGGTTTTTTGGATTGACGTTGACCTAATCGATTACACCCTTGGGAACTGTAGATTTCAGCTTTGAAAGACAATTAAGAATACTATTAGATCCCTGTTCTGGGTTTCCCTTATAAATACTTTTTTAGGATGATTCATAGCTTGATTGGATCTCTTTCAGGTCGTTGTAGGTTAAATTGGGCACAAGCCTCAAGCCCCCATGTCAGTCCAGGAAATAAAATAGATAGAAAATTTCCTTTTTATATTATACTTGAAGACCTTGGTACAATGGTAAGGTTGCTTGCATTGTGGGTCACAGGTTCACATCCTGGAAAGGAAATAGCCTCTCCACTTGTATATTCAGTCATCTTTTTTTTATATATGCTTTTTTGCATATTCAAATAATTAGAGCCTCAGTTATAATATATTTGTTTGTTCTACACTTCTACCCGTCGGAGTTTTAGTTGTGTCTGGCCTGGACTATTTTTGCATACTTTTGGTCGGACCATCTACAGTCTACCACTACTGCATGAGGGGTGAAGCCACAATATTGTAAGGTAGGTGATTATTGATCATCTGCCATAGGTGTGAAATGTTTTTACCTGCGATATCTTTTTTAATCAATGCTTCCTTTAAATTATCAATTAATACATGGATTTAAAGTTTATACTATAGAAACTGTTATATATTGGAATCTATATAATGCAAACAATGCATTCTTTTGCTTCCAAACAGGCATGTAACAAATAAATAAACAAAGCTGCATAATGTATGCTTATATTTTGACACATCGTTCCTTGTATGAAGAATCTTGGGTACACCAAATGAAGATACGTGGCCTGGAGTGACATCTTTGCCTGATTTTAAATCAGCCTTTCCCAAGTGGCAGCCGAAGGTAATTAAATAGATTTTATCATTGCCCAATTTTGTTATCACTAAAAATTGAATTTAGTCTTATTCTGTGCTTTGCAGGACCTGAAAACTGTCGTTCCAAATCTTGATCCAGCTGGTCTTGATCTTCTTTCTGTAAGTCGACAATCATGTATATCATTTTTAAATGGGTTAAATATGTTTTTAGTCCCTATACTTTGGGGCGATTTTGGTTTTAGTCCTTCTTTCAAATTAAGGTACAATTTAGTCCTTCAACTTTAGAAAACTCTTTAGTCCTTTTTACCAAATTTTTTTAACTTTATTTGCTGTTTTAAATGCGTTTCTCAGTTAACATTGAAGCAAAAATGTGTCAAACAGTGTAAGCAATCTAAATGCTATAATGAAACGTACTTGAAACAACAAATAAAGTTAAAAGAATTTGGTAAAAAAAGACTAAAACCAGAGTTTTCTATAGCTGAAATAAAATAATAAAATACTATTTTTTCTCCATTATGCTGATAAGATGTGACCTTTAGTTATATATTTCGTCATTAGTGAGGTTAAAGGAATATTTTTTTCTGTTGAGAAACGGCATAAAACAGAAGAAAATGCAATTTGAAGCGGTAATAGTAAGCATAGGTGTTAGATGGTAATCTTTCTCACTAGGTTCTAGATGATGAGAACAACCTTTATTTGCCCCAACAAATCTGATTATAGCTTAGAAACTATTCAAATTAGTTGGAAAGGCCAACCATGCCGAATGGTGATATGTCTCAAATAAATTCTACTGCATTTCATAGGTCGTGATTATCCTTTTCCTATCCTAACTTGAAATGGAGATAGTAATGAATGGCCTCTGGATAGCCACCTTGCTTTACCCAATATTAGTTCTCTTCTAATGACACGAACCAGCTTTACCACCTGTATGGTGTGATTATTTTGGTCACAGTTCATTCATGTCCAGTACTTTATTTAACTTAGTGAAAGGTCCCGTGACATTTAAGCCCCATCTTTATTCATATTTTTGAATGAGCTTTTTAATAGATATTAACTACTATTTTTAGCTTGTATATTATTATACTGGAAAAATGCATACCTTTTATAATTTTTTTTAATATATTGTAATGAAAATTTATAATAATAAATACTCTGATTTATTTGTACAATTTATATAAATAAAATTTTTATTCCAATTGTTAATAGTTTTATGTCCTTCCTCATTTATGTTGTGTTCCAGCGCATGCTTCACTTGGATCCCAGCAAAAGAATTACTGGCAGGAGCGCTCTTGAGCATGAATACTTCAAAGACATTAAATTTGTCCCCTGAATACTTATCTTCAAGGCTGGGGTGTCTATATTAGTAGTATATGTAGCATTTACGCGTTTTGACTCATAAATGTGTGCTACCCTTGTTTTTTTTACTTCAATGCTTAGGCACAGAATCATATTTCATTTATTTGTTACTTACATATTTTAGATTCAGCTTGAGTGTGATCTTATTACCTATTACCCATTTCGTGGTTTAGTCTCCGTGCATTGCAAACAAGCAAATTTTCAGTTTGCTTTGTGTTACATACATACCCACTGATGAATGCTGTATGTAAAACAAGTATGTACTTCCATTGGCACGCTTTTGTAATCTGCTTGCTCAAATGGTTACCTTTATTTAACATGTAATATACCCTAAGAAAAACAAACAACATATAATATACCATATTGGTTTTAGTAGGAATTAATGTTGTATATTTTAATTTTAGGAAACTAATAAAGCAAATCTTTCATATTTTTTTTTCACTTTCACAATGTTTTCTTCCGTTGTTCATTGTTTACATTCAAACGAAGCTTCGTTTTCAACCATCATTGCTCTCACCATCAGTCTCTAATAAGCCACCACACTCCATCAAAACAAGCAATCACCATAAGACAACCTTTATAAATTGTAGTCAATGTTGAAGTCACATACCTATCCAAACCCACTATTAGTTCTTAATAAATAATGCTAGAGCTTTGTTTTGTGTATTATAATTTTAGTTTTAGTAGTTGGAATTGTGAGTTAATACTTTTACATGTACATTACTCTCATTAAATAAAAAAAGTGTAGTTCTTAGAATAATTTTATTTAGCCAAAAACATGACAAAAACATTTGGTGTGGTGTTGAGTATGTTGAAATATAAATTGATTTTGTATTATTGGGCCTATAAGATAAAAGTCTAAGATTAGAGAAAGTCCAAGTAGAATTTTAGAAATTTTATCTAGAATCTGTAAGATGTATTTAGATATATTTAAAATTATAGAAATGTTTTAGAAAGTCCTAGAGAATGAATTATAACTTTTAGATGAATGTTGTGGTGGCAAGATCCTAACCATTGGTTAAGGTTGTGCCACTAGTATAAAAATAGGGAATGGTTGTATCATTTGTAATCAAGCCAAAAAGATTAGAAGCATTCAATACAACAAACTTTTCTTTCTCTTAAAATCTTCCAACCTCTCCCAATTTTAAACACTCCCTTCTAGTCTTTAAAGTTTCCTCCCAACATAGTAAGGAAATGAAATCCTCCCAACAGAGTAAGGACATGAAAATATAGTAAGTTTTCTTTATACAAAACTCTGACATAATATATCATTGTATATGTTTTATAACACAACTATTTTGTTTTATGGAAATGGGGAAACTTAGAAAAAAAAAAGTGTTGTTTTGTATAAGTATTGTATATTTTAGGATTCATTAACCCATTTTGTTTAAATAGTTAAATATTTTAGTCTCTAAATTTGGATGTAAAAGAAATTCTTTCCTTTTTCAAACTTTAATACAATTTGGTCATTAAATTTTAAAAATGAATATAGATATAGTCCTTTTAATTTAATTACGTGATTTTTTGACGTATTAAATGGTGTTTCAAGTTGACATTTGAGTTGTTTATATCATTTAACACATTTTAACTCAAATGCCAACCTAAAACATCATTTAAAATGTAAAAAAGTTGACGTTATTGGGTTCAAAGGACTATATTCATTCATGTTTTAATTTTGGGACCAAAATGTATAAAAGATTAGGATAAGAACAAATTTCAATTTCGCGTCCAAGTTTGGGAACTAATGTAAGAGAGAAAGATGATTTGAAAATGTCTTATTATGCATTGGAGATAAGTATATATACATAACAATATTATCTAAATCAAATATGTAATTATGCACAATATAATTACATAATATATGAAAATATTTATTGTTTCAAAAATATAATATTATTTGAAATCTCTAAGCTAAAGTGATTGTGATTAGGAGTTATTTGGCATACTTGCTCCTAATTTAGGATTTTTATTTTAGGAGATTTATTTCCTTAATTAGGATATTTATTCCTTCTTAAATACCTTTGTACTATTTCTCAAATTATCAAGGAAATCTATTCCACAATTGTATCTCATTTTATAACATGGTATTAGAGTCCTAGGTTCTTTTGGAGCTCTGGTTTTGGTTCTCACCTTTCGTGGCCTTCATTGTTGCATTTGTGTGTAAAGACAATATCGTTTAGAGACTAGACCTTCTAAAAACTCAGGTTTTTAAGCTTAACAAAAAAACATTAATTGAAATATCGGTTTGAATAAAATGTTGTTTTAAAGAAATAATGTCTAAGAGAAAAATATTTTGAAACACCTTTTCTAGACAAAACAAGCTTATACTAACATTTTGTAGACTACATTGTCTGACAAACAAAACTTTATAAACAACATCTAATGAAAGCAAATGTCTTTATTAAAGAATCATCTAATAGACAATATGTGTTACAAACAACATCTAAACGTCCAAACAGACAACGTTTTACAAGCAAGCGTCTTACTAAAAGAAGTGTCTATCTCAATGCTAACACTAAAGCTTAAAATGTGTTTTATTCAAACAGTGTTGTTCAAAGCGTCTTGTAAAATGTATCATCTAACGAAAGGTCGTTAAATGCTATCATTTACAAATAGCTTTCAAACATAAAGTATCCAATGTTTTACACTATGTGATAATCATATGTTGAATGCTTTACTAAATGATGCATTTATTAATGAGTTGATAAATGATAAAATGTTTTCAACAAGCAATACAACTTAACATTTATCAACGTTCAAAATATTTAATGCATGCATGATAAAGTGCTTCGATGCTTGTACCTTGTTCCTGATATTTGTGTAGATCATAAAAGTATAAAAACTTAATCAAAATCACTACACATAAGATAAAAATGTGGAGTGATATGAAAAATTCAGGATATGTTTCCCTTGAAATCTTCTTCCATGACACATCGTACAAGCTATGTTTTGCTAAAGTAGACTTGAGTCTAACTTCTCACCTAAAGAGGCTACCAACTCTACATGAAGTCAACTTCAATGTCTAACGGTATTTTCTTAAGAAAGCTATAAATAGACGAAAGCTTAAAGAGAAGGAAAAAAAGGATAATATAGAGAACTTTTGAACACTCACACAAGCTTGTTGTTACTTTATCCATATACCGTCTGAAAAAAAATTTCCTAAGAGAAAGAACCTTAGCTAAATCTCAGGTTTCTCTACACTATTTTTATCCTTTCTTTGAGAGTTACCAATCTATATTTTCTCTCAACACTAATTGTGTTATACATTCTAAAGAGAATTAAAACACTTTGTTTAGCTCAGTTGAGTTAAACAGTCTAGACAGTTGTCTAGGATTGATACCAAAAGTGATTATAATGCTTGTATACCAGGAATGATTAAACTCAAACTAGATGTGTTGACTAAGTGAACCAGGAGTGGTGCTAATACTCGTTGTAAATTTGAAGAGGTAAAACATAATCTTCTTGAAGATTAGTAGAACTCCTTAAGAGTTCTTAAGCGAGAACTGAATATAACTCAGGTTGAGTGAAACAGTACAAAATTTGAGCTTTATTACTTCAAACGTTTTTCTTAAAGCTCTTTTTAAACACCATTATCTGAACATATCTTTTGACTATCAATCTATTAAAAACCTATCAGACCCTGGTTTTCGAAAAGTTCTAAAAATACTATTCATCCCCTAGTCTTTTCTTGTGATTTCAATGTATTAATCATAGTCGACGACCTTCTTTGCCCTTTTATATTTAGAGTAACAACCTTAATTATTGCATTTTTCAATGGTTACAATCATCAAACCAATTGTTGAATTGCACTAAAAAAAGATTAATTCTACACTTAAAAAAGAGAAGGATTCCACGTTTTCTCAAAAGACTAGAATACTCTAAGGTCTTCAAGCTTCATACAGATTGAATGGAAATTTTTTTCTTAAATGGTCCCAATTTGTTCGAACCTATCTTAAGGGAAAAGAATGTCTTTCTCATCTCCTTGAAAAGGGTCCGAATAAGGAGGATCCAAAGTTCTTGGAATGGAATGAAAAATATTTCATGATCATGTCTTGGTTGTGGAACTCCATGGAAGGCTCCATACAAACATATGTTTCTTAATACAACCAAAGATATTTGGGACTCCATAAATCTGTTGGGAGAAAATTTTAAAGGCTAGAAGGAAGTGTTTAAAATTGGGAGAGGTTGGAAGATTTTGAGAGAAGGAAAGGCTTGTTGTATTGAGTGATTCTAATCTTTTTGGCTTGCATTCAAATAATACAACCATCCCCTATTTATACCAGTGGCACCTCCTTAACCAATGGCTAGGATCTTGCCGTCACATCATTCATCTAAGGGCTATAATTCATTCTCTAGAACTTTCTAAAACATTCTTATAGTTCTAAACTTATCTAGAAACAACTTTGGATAAACATCCTTAGATATTTTTGTACATCATTATAGAATCTTCTAGATAGGATTTTCTAGAATTCTATTTGGACCTTCTCTACTTGGGCTTTTATCTTATAAGCCCAATAAATCAAAATAAATTTATATTTCAACACCTCCTCTTAAACTTGATTTTGTACTCCAAGCAAACTTCTCAACTTCATAAAGACTTCTTTCTTCAGCAGTTTGGTGAAGATATCTGCTACCTGATCATCCGTATTCACGTATTCCATTTGCACATCCTTGTTGTTGATGCATTCTCTAATGTAATGGTAACGGGTGTGGATGTGCTTACTTCGATCATGGAAGACTGGGTTTTTTGCTAATTATATTGCCGACTTGTTATCCACGAAAACCTTTGTTGGCTTCACTTATGGCAAGCTTAACTTCTTCAATAGGTTTCGTAGCCAAACAACATGACAAACGCATGAAGTTGCAACTACATACTCTTTGATATATCGAAGAATGCTCTTCACAGACTTGAAGTGAGTAGTTGTTGGAGCTTCCATGTACCGACTCACGACTCGAATGACATAGAGAATGTCTGGTCTTGTACAAGTTAAGTAGCGCAAACTTCCAACAAGACTTTTATAGAGGGTTGTATCCACTTTTTCTCCCTCTTCATCCTTACTCAACTTGATGCCGCATTCCATAGGAGTACCAACTGGATTAACGTCATCCATCTTGGACTTCTTGAGGAGGTCTTTGGCATAACTTTCTTGAGTAATAAAAATTCCTTCATTTCCTTGCTTTACTTCAATTCCAAGATAATAGGCCATAAGCCTCATGTCAGTCATTTCAAATTCCTTGGTCATATCCTTCTTGAATTCCTCAAACATGCTTGGGTTGTTCCCTGTAAAGATCAAGTCATCGACATACAAGCATACAATCAAAATAACTTTACCTTGAGCTTTGATATAGAGTGCATGCTCATATGGACACATGATGAAATTCGCTTCTTTGAAGTACTTGTCAATCCGAACATTCCAAGCTCTCGGGGCTTGTTCAATCCATAAAGAGCCTTCTTTAATCTCAAGACTTTATCTTCTTCTCCTTTAACTTCATATCCTTGTGGTTGTTCAATGTAGACTTCTTCTTCAAGAACTCCATTTAAGAAGGAAAACTTGACATCCATTTAGTGTATCTTCCAATTATTCTGAGTTGCTAATGATATAATAAGTCCAACAGTTTCTAGTCGAGCAACAGGAGCAAATACCTCGTCATAGTCGATGCCAACCCTTTGACTGTAGCCCTTCGCCACCAATCTTGCTTTGTATCTCTAAACTTCTCCTTTAGAGTCCTTCTTTGCTTTGTAGACCCATTTGACACCAATTGTTTTATGCCCTTTTGGAAGCGAGACTAGCTCCCACGTATCATTCTTCCTTATTGCGTCAATCTCTTCATCCATTGCATTTCTCCAACTCTTCTTTTCAATTTCTTCTTGGAAGTTCATAAGCTCACAGTCCGCAAATAGACAGAATAAGGTAACATTGTCTAGATTTTCAGTTACCTCATAAATTTCTTGGAGACTTTGAAAATGTGGCGTTCTTTCACTTGAGCTTTCATCATCTTGAAGAGTTGTATTTGGTGAAGTAGGTGGAGTAGCAGGTGCTTCTTCTAGTTGTTGTTGTCGTTCCACGTCATCTTCTTCAACCAATCCCATTCTCCTTCTTCATCAAACACTACATTCCGACTGATGATTGTTTTCCTTGTATCAGGATTGTAAAGTTTGTACCCTTTGGAGTTGGCGTTGTAACCAATGAAGATGTATTTTTCACTTTTGTCGTCAAGTTTACTTCGTTTCTCATTTGGTACATGCACATGTACTATGCTTCCAAAGACTCTAAGATGAGAAATACCTGGCTTTCTTCCGCTCCATGCTTCTTGTGGTGTTTTTCCACTAACACTTCATGTTGGAGAATGATTGATTAGATAAACTGCACATGCAACAGCTTCAGCCCAAAAATCCTTTGGAAGTCTCTTGCTTTTAAGCATGCTCCTTGCCATCTCCAGGATTGTTGTGTTCTTCCTTTCAGCCACTCCATTTTGTTGAGGGGATCTTGGTACTGTCAATTGTCGTCTGATCCCATTGTCTTCACAATACTTTTGGAACTCCTTTGATTTGAACTTTCCTCCACGATCGGATCTCAAAGCTTTGATCAGAAGGCCACTTTCCTTCTCAATATGGGCTTTAAACTTCTTGAAGTTCTCAAATACTTCTGATTTTTCTTTTAAGAAATATACCCATGTTTTTCTTGAAAAATCATCAATGAAGAGAAGGAAATAATTACTCTTACCGAGTGNTCTTGGCTTGATTGGTCNNCACACATCTGNNTGAATGAGTTCTAATGNCTTTTGNGCTCTTGNGTCTGACTCCTTNGGAAAACTCAATCGAAATTGTTTTCCAAGTAGACATCCTTCACAAACTTGGTTGGGGTGAGTAATAGAAGGCAACCCTCTCACCATTGCCTTCTTGGAGAGTAACTCTAATCCTTTAAACTTAAGATGGCCAAATCGAAGATGCCAAAGCCATGATTGGTCTTTGTAGCACATCTTGAGACATTGTAGGCCATCACTTTGAATGTTAAGCACGAACATTGTATTTCTTGTCATTGGCACCTTTGCAATGAATCTACTTGTATTATCTCTTATAGAAAGGTTATTATTCTTAAGTTGAATATCATAACCTTTCTCTAAGAGTTGTCCTAAGCTCAAGATGTTGCTCTTCATGCTTGGCACATAATATATGTTGGAAATAAATTTATGATCTCCATTCTTTAGTCGGATGAGGACATTACCTTTTCCTTTCACCGCCACCTTTGATTCATCTCCAAAAGCCACGTTTCCCTTTACTGATTCGTCAAGCTCTACGAACATGCTTCTTTTCCCACACATATGGTTACTTGTTCCACTGTCAAGGTACCACTGATTATCCTCGCCTTTATCTTGGCCCTTGTAAGCCAATAACAAGATGCCATCTTCTTGACACCTTTCTTCAGCATAATTGACTTTCTCTTCGACTTTACTTTTGTTAGGGGCTCTACATTCAAAAGCATAATGTCCAAACTTATCACAATTGTAACACTTGATTCATGACTTGTCATACCTTGAATTCAGATTTCTTCTCCCACGACCTCTGTTAGAGTTTTCTCCTCTTTGGTTATTGTTGTTAGGCTTTCGTCCTTGTCCACGTCCATATGCACGCCCTCGTCCTTGTTCTTGACTAAAACTCCGCCTTGGTTGGTTGTGTGCATTTTCTTCTTTTCTTGAATCAATGTGTACCTTGAAGACTTGCTCCACAATCTCTTCCTTCTTCTTTTTCTTTTCTTCATAAGCTTGCAATGAACCAAGAAGCTGCTCTATTTTCATCGCCTCCAAGTCTTTTGTTTCTTCGATAATTGTGACAATATGTTCAAACTTTGGATCTAGTGATCTAAGAATTTTCTCCATAATTCTTACATCATCTAGCTTCTCACCATTTCTTTTTAGGTTATTAGTAATCGTTAAAAATCTTGAAAAGTAATCGGAGACTAGTTCACCTTCCTTCATATGCAAAGCTTCAAACTCTCCTCTCAAAGTTTGAAGACGTACCCTTTTGACTTGATTTGTTCCCTTGTAAGAGATCTTAAGCTTCTCCCATGCTTCCTTGGCTGACTTGACTCCAGAAATCTTCTCAAAAGTATCTTCATTTAATCCTTGATAGATTAGACAAAGAGCTTTCTTGTCTCTCTTCCTTAAGTCTCTCAAGCTATCTTTTTGAGCTTGGGAAAGACTTTCTACATTCTCTGGCTCGGTGTGGCCCTTCTAGACCACCTCCCAAACATCATGTGCACCAAGTAGAGCTACCATCCTTAAGCTCCAATTGTCATAGTTGCTCTTAGTGAGCATTGGGACTTGAAAGGGAAGTCCGGTATTTGCCATTATGAGGATCTTATGGCACTTGATACCACTTTGTTGGGAGGAAATTTTAAAGGCTAGAAGGAAGTGTTTAAAATTGGGAGAGGTTGGAAGATTTTGAGAGAAGGAAAGGCTTTGAGTGCTTCTAATCTTTTTGGCTTGCATTCAAATGATACAACCATCCCCTATTTATACTAGTGGCACCTCCTTAACCAATGGCTAGGATCTTGCCACCACATCATTCATCTAAGGGCTATAATTCATTCTCTAGAACTTTCTAAAACATTCCTATAGTTCTAAACTTATCTAGAAACATCTTTGGATAAACATCCCTAGATATTTTTGTACATCATTCTAGAATCTTCTAGATAGGATTTTCTAGAATTCTATTTGGGCCTTCTCTACTTGGGCTTTTATCTTATAGGCCCAATAACTCAAAATCAATTTATATTTCAACAAAATCACACCTATTCTAAGGCAAATGATGCTGCCAAAGTGCATGAAATAAAAGTAAAAACTACAGCCACAAAATAACGCAACAAAGGGATTACAGAATATGAGACAAGTGCAAAATTTGTGATAGGAACTGGATTACTATCAAGTCTTCAAAATGAAGTGTACAAAGGATGCAACTTTCTTAAGGAACTTGAAGGAAAAACATCGAGTATATGATTTTTTGGCTAAATTAAATCCTGAATTTGATAAAGTTTAAGTTGCAGATTCTCAGGAGAAAGGAAACACCTTTCCTAGAGGAAATAATTTCCATTGTTCACTAGTGCAAAAACGCTGTTTAACGTCGGTTATTTTGGGCTTTTAACGTCTATTCATCAGCCGACGTCTAAACCGGTGACGTCAATGGGACGTCAGACATCCTAACCATAAACGTCTATAATGACGTTAGTTAGTGCCCATGACCGACGTCAATAATCGTCGGTACTGGTTTGAATGGACGTTTGAAGGCACTAATTAGATGTCGGACAAAGCATTAACCGACGTCTAAGAGACACTAAAGACTTCGAAAATGTCTCTGATTGACGTCTAAAAGGTACTATAGACGTCAGTGTATACATTAACCGACGTCTAATACAGTGGTTGTGTTTTAGTGCAGTTTTATTCCCGTCTTTGGATAGCCTAATAGCACAATCTCCTTTTGCTAGTTTCCCTAAAAAAAAGCTTGTGTCTTTTGAACTTCTTATGATCCCTTGAACCCAAAACCGAACCTGGGTGATTGCTTAGTTCCATTTTTCATCCGCAAGAGGGAAAAACCACGGTGAAACGAAAACTAGACAACGACCCAGGGTCATTTTTGAGTTGAAACGATCAAAAGAAATTCAAAAGACGTCGCTATTTTTGGGAGGCAACTAGCAAATGGAGAATGTGTTACTACGTTAACATAAGAAAGAAACAAAACTGCACTAAAACACAACACAAAGAAAGCAAATTTTATTCAGTTTAACCAGAAGATAACCGATGAAAGACTAAACAAACCGTAAGCATAAAAAAAAACCACGCACCTGGGATGCAATGTCACAAGAGAGAAAAAGGACAGGAGGAAGACGATAAAGATATCAGAAACAACAATAGAAAGCCGCAACAAAAAGAATAGAAGAGGTGCCGCAAGCGAGAAAAAGAAGAGGGTCGCAAGAGAAAAAGAAGAAGAGGAAGAGGAAGACGATATCAGAAACTGAAATGCACGAAGAGTTTGCGGTTTATTTAAAATGAAACTGGGCGTCGGTTTGTCCAGATAGCCGACGTCTATAGACGTCGGTTATCTCACTAATATGACGTCCAAGTAACATTTAAACTAACTTTTTGAATACCCAGTAGACGTCGGTTTCGAGGGGAACCGACGTCTAGGATGCTGAACCGATTGACGTTTCATTTTCTGTAAGGGATGTTCACGACAGTTGTGATGGGGCACCGACGTTTATAATAATGTAGACGTCGGTGCCCCTCTAGCCGACATCTAGGGCCCTCAAGTTTGGTGAAAATAATTAATTACAAGCACATAGACGTCGCTTCCCCTCAACATCGACATCGAAAATTGAAGAATTTTTGTCTTCCCGCCTTCCAGACAGGTCTTAAACGTCGCCTTTTTGACTACGTGACGTCTAAGCGCCTGAGAATTAGGTAAAGGGAATTAATTGCAGCCCAGTAGACGTCGGGTCCCGTGAACACCGACGTCAAGGGACTGTCTTCTCACCTACCTCAGGGCATTAGATGTCGGTGTGCAGCAGTGTGGACGTCTACAATATCATAGACGTCGCCTTAACTTAAATCCGACGTCTACGTTACCAAGTTATTTATGATAATGCCACCGTTCATTCATATACGTCGGTTTACTCGCAAACCGACGTCTTTTAGGTGACGTTAAACAACGTTTTTACACTAGTAGTTCATGTAGAAGAAAGTAAGAGAAGTATGATGCTTGAGTCTCAACTAGTACATGGGTCTGCCTTGCTTACTAAACTAGAAATGAAAGGGCGATAGAGATCATCTATGGTGTATCCATTGTCAGAAACCAACCCTTCGCTTGCCTCAACAATCGTATTTTTTAATAAATTATATTATTTTGTTTACTTGCAAATCTATCCTTATTTATTCAAAACACATCCATCTATATTTATTTAAAACACAAATTATCCAAATTCGATCTATCCCATAATTTAAATGATCAAATATAAATTTTAAATATTAAATTTGGATTGTATTGAATTGAAAATGTTGGATCTGAATCTTACCCAATATATAGTGTTGAAATAATTACACCAGGGAGAAACGGAGTGGTTTTAAGCTTTACAAAATGAAAAAGTATTTTCTACTAAATAAATAAGTAATAATTACTAAAGGCTATAATCATTTGCAAATCTCTTTTTGTGGATTTGATAATGAAACTTTATTTACCTAACCACAACATCCAATCCGCTTATAATTCTTGTCGACTTTTGATACCAATTACACCATCTGTTTGAATTTAACCGTAATGTAGAAGCTAGGATTTTATTGTTATTCTTTGAAAACCAGGTATACATTGACTATTATTTCTTTTCTTTAAATTGTATCATTACCTTTCCGAGAAAAATGGAATAGAACATTATTAAAATAAGACGATAATATCTGTTAAAATCGAAAAATACTAAACCACTTCCTTATACCAATTTCTGTAAAAATAAAAAATCTAAAGTTTTAAACGAATGCGTTATTTTGAGAGCGAAAAACTATATATTCATCAACAAACACTAACCATTATGAGTTGAAAATGAATAAACAAGAGTAGAAGGGTATTATTAATAAAGAAAATCAGACTTATTCTAAAATGCAGGAATTGATTAGAAGTTTTTGAGCAAAGCATGTATAGAAGGAAATCCTACTATATGTATTAATGAGATAGTATTCTTACAAGCTTCCAAGAATGACGAAACTTGGTGCAACTCTGACTAAGCATAGAATAATAATAATAATAATAATAATAATATTATATAGTATGATAATAAAGCAGTGATTTTGCAGCATGCATGAGAATTGAGAATCAATTGAAGGCAGAGTTGGAAGAGAAATAGGAAAGGCCATCAGGGATAGAAGAAGAAGAAGTTATCCCATTTGAATCAGAGAGGAGCTGCTGAGGAAGAAAGGCAGCACCATAACCACAGTAAGTGGCATCACTTGAACCCATCATGCTCATCACATCATCCTGCGTTTCAGCCTTCTTTCTCTTCTTCTTCTCATACGCTATGCCTCTCGCCTTCGCCTGCGCGTCGCGAACTTCCCTCAGGTACAGCCTCACCGCGCGTGTCCCGAACGGGTTCATCTCCGGAGCGCCGCCGTGCTCCTCGAATGCCGCGCGTAGCCTCCCGATCAGCGCGTCCAGGCTGCCCCAGGCCTGCTTCAAGGGACACGAGCAGGGACCAGGCGGGTGGGAGTTTCCGTAGTAGGCGCAGGCTTCCGCGTGCACCTTGGTTTTTCCGAACTGGTCCAGGTAGCGGAGGAACTCCAGCACGTGGGCGCCGCTGCAGCGGGAGAGGGTCAAGGGTGGACGGTGGTTCTTGAGGTACTGCCCAAAGGTGTTCCAGTCGCGCCGCTTCTGGGACTCGTACCTGCTCAGAGGAGGGGGCACGCACACTCGCTGCGACGGTAAGGGCAAGTCGTGATCAGTGTGTTGTCTCCGAGTGGAGTTGTGGTACCCCGACATGGCGGCGGCAGCGGCGGCGGCGGCCACGGCGGCGGACATATTAAAGTTGTTGTTTTGGAGGGATTTTGATTCTTGGGTAAGAAGTAGCACCTGTGGATGTGATGTTAGGGGACTGCAGTTTGTATTTTTTTCTCCTAGAATAGAGTTGGGAGCAGGGGTGTGCGTGTGAGTGATTATAGTACAAGATGTGTTTTATGTTTGGTGGAAGATCTGTGTATATATAGAGTTGTGAAAAACGTCGATTTCAAGTGGTGTGCAAAGATGAGAGATGAGAATAAACAGGAATGGTGATTAATATAGAAAGAAAGATAAGAAGAAAAGAAAAATGTTAAAGAGATGTTTACAATGTATTTAGGGTTTATATATAAAGACGGTGAATTTGGGGTACTGTAGTTCAGGTGGGTTTGGTTAGGATTGTCTAAAGCTAGCTAGCTAGTTAGCTGGCTTAGAAGGAAATTGAAGTCGGTGATTTTGAAAAATGATTGGGTTGCGAATTGTTGAGGAATGGTCAAAGGGAAAGAGGTAGGAGTTTGGCATGATTTTGATAAGATGGAAGATGATATTGTTGAAATTGTTGGTTTGTTAGCGATGGATTTACTCAATCGAAAGGTGAGGGATGGGTGTAAGGAAGAATTTAGAAAGCTTAAGCAATGGTAATGGGGTTATGTATAGGGGTAGGCAAGTTTTTTAGGTGGCTATAGGGAGACAAAAGAGGGGTCCATCCATTTCAGAATCAAGTGATGACACTTTGAATATCACTTCTCATTTCTCAATCATTCATCCCTCTTCTTTCTTTTCCCTTCCTCCATGGCTTTAAGCTCCACGACAAAACAAAACTACCAATTTCTCCTTCAATTCACTTCCTTTCATTTTAAACACTGTCAAAACCATAACTCAATTAATGAAAAACCAATGTATTTAAATCCAATTAGGATATTTAAATCAAATCAATTCCTCACCATAAAAAATAATAAATCAATTTACGTCTTTATTCAGTCACTACTCTTTATTAGTGAATAAAATTTATCAAAAGTATTTATAGGACATTAGTGCACAAAGGGCTTAGACGTATATTTTGGATTTTTAATGTATTTTAAACAATCGACATCATTACACATCGAACTTCCACATAACAGAAGTTTATACAGACGTCAGTTAGTGTCATGTCTGACGTCAATAAACATCGGTGTAGGTCTAACTCGACGTTTAAGGACACTATATAGACGTCGGTGTAAGTATTAACCGATGTCTAAGAGCATATAAAGACTTCGAACATGTCACTAACCGCCGTCTAATGTCACTATAGACGTCGGTGTATGCATTAACCGACGTCTAACATAGTCATTGTGTTTTAGTGTAGTTTTGTTCCTGTCTTTGGATAGCCTAGTAGCACACTCTGTCTTTGCTAGTTTCCCCAGAAAAAAAACTTTCATCTTTTGAATTTCTCATGACATTTCAACCCAAAATCGAACCTGGGTTCTTGCTTAGTTCCATTTTCAACTGCAAGAGGAAAAAATTGCGGTGAAACGCTAACTATGCAACGACCCAGGGTCGTTTTTGGGTTGAAACGCCACAAGTAATCCAAAAGACGCCGCTTTTTCTGGGAGGCACCTAGTAAAGGCAGAATGTGGTACTACGTTACCCCAAGAGAGGAACAAAACTGCACTAAAACACAACACAAGGAAAACAAATTTTAATCAGTTGAACAAGAAGATAATCGATGAAAGACTAATATAATGGGACTGGACAAAGTTTAAACGGTTTAATTAAAAAAACACGCACCTGGAATGCAATGCCGCAAGAGAGAAAAAGGAGAGAGGAAGACAATGATGTTATCAGAAATTGGAATGCAATGCCGCGAAACTGCGAGTCTACGGTTTATTTAACATGAAATGAGGCGTCGGTTGTTGTAGAAACCGACGTCTATAGTCATCTAGACGTTAGTTATTTCACTAATATGACATCCAAGATAATTTTTAATCTGCCTTTTGAATGCACATTAGACGTCGGACACACGTGGCGCCGACGTCTACGACGTTGATCGGATTGACATTTCATTTCCTATCAGGTAAGTAGATGACGGTTGTCCTGAGGTGCCGACGTATATAACCTTTTAGACGTCGGGCCCTGTTACCGGACCTCGAAGTGCTTGGGATTTTGGTGAATAACATTAATTACAGGCACATAGACGTCGCTCACCCAGAAAGTCGACGTCTATTTTGCAGAAATTGATGTCTTCCCTCCTTTCGAACAGGTCATAGACGTCGGTTTTTTACTACGTGACGTATAAGCGCCTGAGAATCAGGTGAAGAGCATTAATTACAGCCAGGTAGACATCAGCCCCCCATCACAACCGACATCAATAGGGCCGGAAAGACTGTCTTCTCGCCTACCTCAGGCCCTTGGACGCCGATTTAGTGCAGAGCGAACGTCTACTATATCATAGACGTCGTTTGTCCTAAAAACCGACGTTTCGTTTACCAACCTATTTACGATAATGCCACCGTTCATTAATATACATCGGACTACCACTAGCCGATGTTTGATGGGTGATGTTAAACAACGTTTTTGCACTAATGAAAACTAAAAAAATTTGGATACAAATATATATATATATATATATATATATATATATATATATATATATATATATATATATAATAAGATTAACACATATCTAACAAAGGTAAAACAATCTTTAAAAAATAAATTTTTGTAATTTTTTGAAAAAAAAGTAACGTAAAAAATGAAAAAATAATGTTAAATAAATATAAAAGAATTGTGTTCAAATATATTTTTTTATACATATAACAGGTACAAAACACTAGTAGAAAAGAATGAAAAGTCTTTCGTACCATAAAACTAAACCGGTGCCAAAACCTTATTTTCATCAAATCTAGAAGATCAATCACTTTTTATCTCTAGCAAC
Source organism: Vigna radiata var. radiata (assembly GCF_000741045.1). Taxonomy (NCBI): domain Eukaryota; kingdom Viridiplantae; phylum Streptophyta; class Magnoliopsida; order Fabales; family Fabaceae; genus Vigna; species Vigna radiata. The sequence continues at coordinate 672,603 of NW_014542925.1, read as the reverse complement.
AACACTTCATGCACAGTGTTGTTTAGTCGAAAATGCAAAGAACACTTCACATCCATCTACAACTAAATGCAGTACTCTACAACCGCAATGGACATTGAACAAAAGAAGAAGTTACTACTTCAGAAAAAGTCATTCTATAGTTAAAACAAACTTCTTTTATTTCGGTTTGTGACCCATCATTCAAACTCGTCATTAAAAGTCTAAAAATTTTATAGCGGTTGGGTTAACCGTCGTTAAATTTGGAAAAAAATAAACACTAAATAAAAAACACCATCGTCAAATTCAAATTTAGACACAAATAAAAACATTGAAAAAGTTTATAACAACGGTTCACCAACAGAATTGTCATTATACTATAAGCGAAAAATATAAAAATAATTAAAATTTTTAGAGCACGATGGTCATGATTATATCCATAATTAAAAATGTAATTTTTTTTAAAATGTACTATTTACAATTTAGTTATGTTCCAATTTTTTCATAGGTCATCCAGACAATTCTTTATAACACCTGCAGAGAGATAATTCAAGTGATTTAAAAACAAAAATCTAACTAATCTTTTAACAAAGTTGAGGAATATATATATATATATATATATATATATATATATATAAGTATTCTAAAATAACTATAACTTTTCAACTACTATAGGTTTTTATATCTAAGAAGAAAATACATTCCTCGTAGTTGAACATAAACTAATGCCTTTTTTTAATCCAATTTACTTGGGTCTTCTGCAAAAGTGAGTTGAAGTTAAAAATTGTACACAATGGGTTATATATAACATATACTTTATCTTTATCACTTTCATAACTGGTTTGCACAGTGGTTTTTATCCAGTGGATGACATAATAGCTACATTCATAGTTTCTAGTTTGTTTATTGTACTCTATCCATAGTAAAAATATTTAGATAAATTAAATAATAAAAAAGATAAATGAGTGATATCTTATAAATATCTATAGGAAAATCCATGTAACCTTTTGAGTTGTGACAGTTGATCTATCACTGCATATACTATGTCCACTAAAAGCACTAAAATTAAAACATTCGAGGTTAAAAAACATGACATTATATATTCAAAGTCAATGTAGGCATTTCCTAAAATAAACTTACGTCTCTACAATACTTTTCAAGTAAAGAGGGGATTTTCTATGCAAGAAGCAAATCATACAACAACACAATTTAGTACTGATAGAACTAGCAACTGTCAATGAAAACTGTATTGAAAATCAGTTAAAACATATTTAAAATTTCAAAACTATAAGTTATTAAATAAGGATAGACTTACTTATCTATATATGGAGCAAGGTAAACTTGTTTCTTTTGCTGCATTATGGAATTAATGATGTAATGTTCATCTCTACTCTCTTGTTACTTATTGAAGTCATGAAATGAGGGTCTATAAACCCATATTTGTCATCCTTTCTCGCTTCTAGACATAAACCATGCAAGAACCTAACTTTGATACATTAATAACATATGTGTAATAATGTAACGAATAGAAAGGATTTTAAAAGTTAACTTACATAATCCATAATTGTAGAACAAATATGTTTAACTACTCATTACCCGCTAAGATCCCTATCAAATCATATTTATATATGTACAATGAAAGCTCGTTATCTTTGCCAAAAATAGTGACATCCTAAGGAATCACCACTAGGTCTGTCCCTATGGCGATAGCAACTTCCCTCAATATGGCTAGTGGATCCTCGAGATTTTTAGCCGCATGCAACTCTATTCATGTTTCTACACACAAAACAAACATAACATTAGTTAGGATACTATATACTACATATATAACAATATTAGTGAAGATACAAACATATTCACCGTAGGTTAACATCCTCACGAGATGTTTCAGCCAAACGATGAAAGTTTGCAATGCTTGCGAAAAAATAACAACCTTCGATGTTAGTATAGGAACTACAACATCACCATGACATACAGTCTCCACCATAACCTTTACCAAATGAGAGGGTAGACTATGACTAACATGGTGGAACCTTAAAAGCACTTCCATAGGCCATCAATTGGGTGGGAGATACATCAACCAATGTGTACAACTCACATTAACAACCAAAGCCAATATCATTCATCGTTTCAACTCTAGCTAAACAACTCCCTTTTTTGCTAACTCTTACTGAAGGAAAAAGGTCAAGTTGTACTCTAGTGGGGAGCTTTTGAGAGAGTAGTCAGCTCTCTAGCCGTTTGTCATATGCTTCCAACATCATTTGCCACTCTTGTATCATCTTTTGTCGCTTGTGTCTTATTTGCTCCCGTTCTTCTCTCATCTCCTATGTAAAGTCATTTTTCATAAGTAATCCTTCGTTGGCACATAAGTAACCTCGAATCCCCACATTGTATCCATCAGTACAAACACATCCAAGGTGTTTAGGTAATCCAAGAGTAGTATTAAAAATATCTTTCTGACCATGAGGATTGAAACCACCCTAGGGTTGCTACTTAACTAGAGAATCCTACAACAAGGAATCATATATAATTAGATGACTTTAAGTTGAATAACAAATTTTAAATTAAACTATTGAAACATCTTTACTTATAATCCCCTCAGCTATTTGTTATGATTCTTTAGAGGTCCATGTTTTTTACTTTCATTTCTCATGGCAGGATGGTGGGGATGGAGGTTGAATTGAATATGCATTATCGCCTTCGTTGCCAGATGTAAAACGCTAACTTCTTTTAAAAAATCTTCCCTTTTTACAAAGTGACTTTGCAAAACAGAAAAATCACATCAAATAAGAACAAATAAATAAAAGAGTATAATGAAGAAAAGCTTGCACATGTGATTTTTATACTAGTTCAAATCAAAGATCTTACGTCTAGTTGTTAATCTCTCTAAAAGGGATATTAACTAACAACTAATAAATAAACCAAAAACTTACAAAATGAAGTAGAGTAGAGGTTTAGAATACATCTCTCTTGATAGATAAGAGATTAACAACGCATCCTTTTGACATACATAAGGATGAACAAACTTAACTTTTTTTTTTTTTGCAGATGTGCTATCACACATAGCACCAAGTTTAGATAATGCACTAAGTTCTCAAAATAGCTTTAAGTTTTCATAACTTTGAAAGACCTAAACATTGTGGTATATATAGGCTTAGTTCGAAATTAGGTCAGAAGATCAAGAGTCTTCTTGCAACTTTTGTGGATAATCGATTATCCCAAGTGATAATCAATTATCTACGAACCTTTTCAAAAGACAATTTTTCTGAGACAATTGATTATCCCTAGTGATAATCGATTATTTGTGAGTCATTTCAAGAGTTCTTCTTCTAGGATAATCCATTATCCTAAGCGATAATCGATTATTCTAGAAAATATTGTCATTCCTGATCTTTATTGGAATAATCGAATATCCTAAGTGATAATCAATTATTCCAGTGCGTTTCTGAAAAAATGCTTTAATCTTGAATTCTCTTTAAGTTGTTGTGATATTGACAAAGCTAAGTCTAAAATAAAAGTCTAAAATAATATATATATATATATATATATACACACACACACACACACAAGTCTTGATATTAACCTCCCATTTCTCACTTTCTCAAATTTGTACAAATTGTTTCCAAGTTTCTTCATCAATGTTTTACTTCGCACACAAACTTTCACCTTTTCTTGAACCATATACATAAATTGTGGTCAATTTTGATTTAAATTGACACAATTTGGTTGCAACCAAAGGCAAAACCTTCGAATTTAGCATCCTTAAATTAGGGATATCAAAAACCACTTACATATATAGGGAGAAAAATAAACATACGTACATCTCCTTAGTAATCATAGTAAGGCAAAAAATTTAGGCAATGTCTTACCAAGATATCTTTCCAAATGATGCTTCTCTCTTGCTCGGTAACATGATCCAAAGATGGAGTCAAAATAGATACCTTGTCATGATCAACAACTTCAATATAGGTGCTAAAGATTTTTGCAAATGATCTCGGTGCTTTACCAATGTAAACATCAATAGTCACTTGAATCCCATCACCATTACCTAACGTCATAGTAAGAGCCCTTAATCTAGGAATTCATCTACAAATAAAAGGGCCAAATTGAGATTTGTTTACGTGAAATTTTTCCAACACGTGTCACTATCACTACCACGTCACACTATCTTTGTCACGTGGTAGGATTACAGATGACAACGGATCGAGTCGGGCACGAATAGTTTCTACCCGTTATCCAACCAACATAAAAAAATCTATGAATTTTTTTCAACCCGCAGATATCCGTTAGATACATGCAAATATTTTTAAAAAATTATTTATGTTTTTAAAAATTATTTTAGCTTTCTAGAATACATTTTGAATAAAGTATGAGACATGGACAATCCAAAAGGTTTTGGGCTTTTGAAGGAAGGTCCAACGCTCCAAATCCTATTCCAATGCTAGCAAAAAATATTTCATCCATTAGTATTGAAAATGATAGAGCAAGAGTCGTTATTAGTGAAGCCATTTGAAAAATCACTACAACTATGGCCATTGTCCATTTCTTACCAATAATATATGAAGTTCTTCCACCACTTCAAAGTAGAGAAATAATGATCAATATACCAACTAAAAACTCTTCATTCAACTCTGATATCTTTATATATTCTTTTATGAATATAATTGCTCCACTCATCACACCAACATCTTATAGTTGAAAAAAGTAATTCATGTAAATGTTTTTGAACAAATATTTATGTATTGTAAATTTATTGCTATTTAATCATATTTCCTAGTATTATTCCTCCTTGCTTCCTATTGCAAATCATCATTGTCTTCCTTTAGAAGGTCAAAATGCATCCCCTTGTACTCATTCTTTGATCCTAAAGAAATTGTAGACGGCCCCAGATCCCTATTGCTATGTTGTTGGAACCTCATACTATCTCTTGATTCTTTGTAGCTTGTAGAAATATGAAATTGTTCTTGGACCTGACTTATGAAATTCTCGTTTGGCTGTGTTTGGTGTTTAAAGTTTGAAAGGCAGAGGGAAACGTTTGAAGGCTGGAAAGGTTTACAAATATACCTTTTTCGGTGACACGCCTAAGCCTTGAGTCGTCACTGCCAAGTGTTTGAATGCGAACCTGAGTAGTACGTTGCCAAATCCTTGTCGAAGATCTTATGGTTGGTGGGCTTGTCACGACAAAGGTTGTCATTGTCCATGGATAGATCATCTCGACGGGGTAGGCGACGGGAATGGTGGTGGCCTCGTCTCCACCAATAAGCTCATAGATAATAGATCTGAAAAAGAAACTAAGAATGAAGAAAGTAGGGAAAGGAAAAAGTGGTACTTTGAAGAGAACAGTATCACTCTTGGTTGGCGGACAGTGTCCCATATCTGAGAAGACTCATCTATCAACAACAACTTAAACCTAAGAGTCCCAGATCAGGAAGAAAATAAAAGTGAATGAGCATAAAAAAAAAAAAATAACACCTCCATCGACTTAAACCTAATAAAGGATAAATATGTGATTTTATTTTCTTAATGGGTAACAAAAGTACGGATAATATGACATCTGAACCCGACCCGTTAATACATGGGTATTAAATTATCCACGGGTATCAACTACCAGCAATGAGTTTTATTCGTAGGTATCTAAAAAAAATTAAAAATTAATAAATATTAAAAGAGTTAAAAAAACACATACTGATGACATGTGGTAAGATCAAATTACATCTCATTTTTAATATTAAAAATCCAATTAAAATAACATAAAACAAAATAATCTAATTGAGATTCATATACAAACACATGGACCATCGGATAGTTTTAACTAGAGCCGTCAAAATGGGTCACAACCCGCGAGTCAACCCGGCCCGTCACGGGTTCGGGCCGGGTTGGGTTTGAAAAATACAACCCATTTATGTGCGGGTCAGATTTCAACCCGACTCATTTAGACCCGGCTCATGCGGGTTGAACCCATGGTGAGCCGGGTTGGCCCACCAACCCACCTACCTAATTTTATTTTTTTAATTTATTATTTTATTTATGAAACCCTAAAAAAATAAAATACTATCTTCACTCATTATGTATACCAAAAAAGTAACCTCTGCTCTCACAAATCACTCTCACGGTACTTCACTAAAAAGAGCAGGTAAAACACCCTCCCTTTTTTCTTCTCTTTTCTCTACATTTTTGCTTTCTCACTTCTCTTTCTTTTTTTTTTCAAAAACCCTATAATGACAAAAAATAGGGATTTGCAAATTTGTTTTTTGTTTTGGGGGATTTGAAGACATGAATTGATTTTTTTCATGTTCTGACATGCTTGTATCAGATTTTGTTCATTTTATTTAAACAATTTGAGTATACATTATTTGAACAAACTCTTTTTGATATTTTTGAATTTGGGAATTTATGTTACAGATTAAACTATTAATTTTTTGTTGATGTTATTGTGTACTGATTCTCTTTTTTTTTTACTAATATTTTTTTATTGATTGTCGGAATTGGTCTTTAACATAATTTTTTAGGAGTGAAATTTGTTTAAATTTAAATTATAGAAAGTTTGTATTTTTTTTTATTTAAAAAAATATAATTAAATGGGCTAGTAAGCCAACCCGTTTACCCACCAACCCGTGGTGAGTCGGGCCGGATTCAAGTTGTTTTGGCTCGCTAATAAATGAGTCGGGTTAGGTTGGCTCACTGAGTGACCAACCCGTGGTGGGCCGGGCCGGGTTGAGCCAAATTACCCGTTTTGACAGCTCTAGTTTTAACCTAATATTTATATAATACTTTGGTAAAAACTTTTTCATTATTTTCTTAATTTTGATAATCTTATTTCACTTTTTCTTTTCTTTTCTCTTTCCGTCTCTCTTTTTTGTTTCAAATTTTTATATTTAAAAAATAATTCAAAAAGGGAACAAGTTGAAGAAAGAAACTAACAGAGGGGGTTGTGATAAATGTTATAGGTGAATTGAATGAAGAGATATTGTGTGTGGAAATTTGGTGTCAAATCTTCAAAATGTGACACAAGTCAAGTCTAAGCCTTTATGCTTGATGAACTTATGTTGCGTACGATTGAATAATTAGAACGTCACTTTTATCGATTTAGTTTTCTTTTAACTAAATATTGTTTGAAATATATATGACATATACCCTATAGCACCACCACGTGATTATAGCCACTTTTTTTCTCTAACCATGTTCACTTTAAATTTCAACTTTTAAGGTGGAAATGAAGATAAAACTCAAACTACTCCATGAATAACAAAAAAATATTTTCGTGATTACATTACCCTTTTTTTTTTTTCAGAAATCCTTATTAAAAAATAATTTTTATTTTTCATATATCTGATGTTTTATATTTTTGTCACTGATAATTTCTTATTTTACTTTTAATATTAAATATGTTACAATTCAATAATAAGCTTAAATAAATAAAAAATCAGTTCATTGTTTTAATTTCAATATTAGGTAATAAAAAGCCCAAGTTGTCCCATCTTCATTCAGATTGTACTGAAGTGACCATATTTGATGGGCGAGAATCAAACTAATGAAAAATAAGGCTGATTAGTATTTTTTTTTTTTGAAAACCTTTTGTTATTATATAAAATTTTTAGTATTTTTTTTATAATTTTTATTAACAGTTTTAGGGTGTGTTCTTTTGTAGTGATGGAAAGGAGATGATTTGGGGGAGATGATTTGAATGGATTTGAGTGGATTTGAGGGTAATTTTTTTGTTGTTTTTTTGAGTGGATTTGTGGGTAATTGAGAGTGGATTTGAGAGCAAAGTTTATGAGAATTAGTGTAGGATTTGATTGATGTGACATATTTAAAAAATTAATTTAATTGGTAGAAATTAAAGATTACCAAAATGCCCCTAGTTATTAAAGTAATATAAAATTATAATTATTAATATTATAATTAGTAAAAGTAGAAAATTTTAATTGGTAAGAATATAAGATTATTAAAATTCCCATAAAAATAATATAAAATTATAATTATTAATATTATATGTAATTCTAAAAATTATTATAAGAAAAGAAAAAATAAAAATAATTTTTTAATATGAAAAAATTGTATTATTATTATTATTCTATTTATAATAATAATAATAATAATAATATTATTATTATTATTATTATTATT